>NC_134265.1:214328149-214458149 GCF_031893055.1 Leptodactylus fuscus
TATTCCATCAAAGGTCTCTGCTGCTCAACCACTCTACTCAACATCTGATAAGTTGAGTTCCAGCGTGTGGGGACATCGCACAAAAGCCGGTGTTGTGGCACATGCAGACGTTGCTGGAGTGTTTTTAAGCTATCAGCGGCTACTGTCGACTTGCTACTGTCGCACATGCGCCACACTTTCACCAGTAGCTCCGGAACATTTGGGTAGCTCTTTAAAAAACGTTGCACCACTAGGTTAAAGACGTGGGCCAGGCATGGAACATGTTGGAGTCCGGCAAGCTCCAGAGCTGCTACCAGGTTCCGGCCGTTATCACAAACGACCATGCCTGGGCCCAGGTGCAGCGGCTCAAACTATATTGCCGTCTCATCGAGGAGGGCATCCCTCACCTCGGAGGCAGTTTGCTGTCTGTCCCCCAAGCTGATCAGCTTCAGCACGGCCTGCTGACGTCTACCAACGCCAGTGCTGCAACGTTTCCAACTCGTAGCTGGGGTCAATCTAACGGAGGAGGAGGAGGGTGTTGTTCCCGTGTCCCTGCCAGGAATGTTAGGCGGGGAGACGAGGTACACCGGGCCAGTTTGGGAAGCAGTCCCAGCCTCAACTACATTCACCCAGTGTGCCGTCAGTGAAATGTAGCGTCCCTTTCCGCATGCACTTGTCCACGCATCGGTGGTCAAGTGGACCTTTGTGCAAAGCGCGGAACTAAGGGCTGGTGAAAGGCGGGGACGGCACACCGGGAGAAGTAGTGACGGCTAGGGACGGCATAGCGAGGTGCCGCACTTGCCATCAGGTCCAGGAAAGTCGGAATTTCAACAAGCCGGAACGCCAACATCTGCTGGGCCAGCAGTTTAGCGATGTTGGCGTTCAAGGCTTGTGCGTGTGGGTGGTTAGCGGTGTATTTCTGCCGGCGCTCCAATGTCCGAGAGATGGTTGGTTGGTGGAAAGAAGCACCTGATGGTGCAGGAGAAGGAGATAAGACAGGAACAGGGGAATATGAGGAAGAAGTCAACAAAGTGGCGGAGCCAGGTGATGTGGTGTCCTGGCTCGTCCTCTGGAGTGCATCGCCAGCACTGTGAGCAGTGGGAGAGGCAGTGGCGTCAACGGCGGGCGACGTTTGTCCTGCCGTTGCTCTCTGCCACTGATTCCAGTGCTTGGATTCCAAAAGACGGAGCATTGAAGTGGTGGACAGGTTGCTCTCAGAGCCCCCTACTCAATTTCGAGAGGCAAATTGTGCAAACAACACTATATCTGTCCTCGACGCATTCCTTGAAAAAACTCCACACCTTCGAGAAACGTGCCCTCGAGGTGGGAGTTTTTCTGGGATGGGTACAGGTCGGGTCAGTGTCCTCGTCGTCCACCACCTCCTCTTCCAACTCCTGCCTCCTCCTGCACAACGCTCATGGCAACTGGCTTCCCTGACGGCAACTGTGTCTCATCGTCGTCGATGAGGGTGGATTGCTGGTCATCCGCCACCAAATCTACCGGAGATGGAGGAGGCTCCAGTGTTTGAGCATCTGGACACAGATACTCGTCTGATAGCTCCGTGGAATCGCTAAATGGAGGGGCAGGTTGAGGGACAGTGAAAGGACCGGAGAACAGCTCCGGGGAGCTGGAAAGTTGGGGTTATTGTTCTGGGAATTTTTGGAGGAAGGAGGACAAGACTATTGGGTAGGAGGAAGAGAGGAGGTAGAGGCTGACTGGCTGGTGGACAATGTGCTGTAAGTATTATCCGACAGCCATTGCAAGACCTGTTCCTGGTTCTCGGGCCTAGTAAGGTTTGTACCCTGCAGCCTAGTTAACGTGGCAAGCAACCCTGGCACTGTGGAGCGGCACAATGCTTTCTGCCCCACAGGAGTAGGCATGGGACGCCCTGTGGCTTCATCACTAACTTGCTCCCCAGAAGCATTCCCCCGACCTCGCCCACGGCCTCGTCCACGTCCCTTCCCGGGAGCCTTGTGCATTTTAATATGGTTTGCTGCTTTAAACACAGTCACAACCTAGCACTATATGCCAATAGCAACAAATGAGGGTGGTATGAAGGCCCTTAACAGTCAGAACCGGGCACTATATGCCAATAGCAACAATTGGGGGTGGTATAAAGGCCCCAATATATTTGGGGAATTTACAGTCAGAAACTGGCACTATATGCCAATAGCAAGAATTGAGGGTGGTATGCAGGACCAAATATATTTTAGGAATTCACAGTCAGAAACTGGCACTATATGCCAATAGCAATAATTGAGGGTGGTATGAAGACCCCAATATATTTGGGGAATTCATAGTCAGAAACTGGCACTATATGCCAATAGCAAGAATTGAGGGTGGTATGAAGGCCCCAATATATTTGGGGAATTTACAGTCAGAAACTGGCACTATATGCCAATAGCAAGAATTGAGGGTGGTATGAAGGCCCCAATATATTTGGGGAATTTACAGTCAGAAACTGGCACTATATGCCAATAGCAACAATTGAGGGTGGTATGAAGTCCCCAATATATTTGGGGAATTTACAGTCAGAAACTGGCACTATATGCCAATAGCAAGAATTGAGGGTGATATGCAGGACCAAATATATTTTAGGAATTCACAGTCAGAAACTGGCACTATATGCCAATAGCAACAATTGAGGGTGGTATGCAGGACCAAATATATTTTAGGAATTCACAGTCAGTAACTGGCACTATATGCTAATAGCAACAATTGAGGGTGGTATGCAAGACCAAATATATTTTAGGAATTAACAGTCAGTAACTGGCACTATATGTCAATAGCAACAATTAAGGGTGGTATGAAGGCCCCAATATATTTGGGGAATTCACAGTCAGAAGCTGGCACTATATGCCAATAGCAACAATTGAGGGTGGTATGCAGGCCCCAATATATTTGGGGAATTAACACTCAGTAACTGGCACTATATGCCGCAATTTTATTGTTGGGGGGATTGCACACAGTGTATTCAAGTTAGTTTCAGGGGTGGGGGTGCACACTGTTGGAACGTGGATTGGGGGTATATGGGAATACACTTTGTGTATCCCACTCAGGATCAACCACACTGTGGAAAGATGGGTTGCGCAGATACAGCCTGTCAATGCCACGTTACTGTGATGGACACTGACAAGACACTGGAATGTAGCTCTTAAAAGAGCTGTTGGTTTTCTTCTTCTTCCTATCCTATCCTGTCTCTGCCTACCAGAATCTGATTCCTAACTCTATGGCCACAGACCTCCGTCTGTGACCAAGTGAAAGCTCAGAATGACGCAAAGCTGGGCACGCTGTTCTTATCAATCAGAGGTCACATGTTTTTGGCAGCCAATGGCATTTTCCTATTTTTTTTCAAGGTCACTGTTGTCGTAGTTCCTGTCCCACCTCCCCTGCGCTGTTATTGGAGCCAAAAAAACACCAGGGAAGGTGGGAGGGGAGTCGAGTTTTCGCTCACTTTACCATGCAGTGTTCGATTCGAATCGAACACCGCGAACAGCGTGATATCCGATCGAACATCTGTTCGATAGAACACTGTTCGCTCATCTCTAGTGGTAAACACTAATCAATATTTTTGTATTTATTTATAAAAAAAATAGGAAATTTGATGGAAATTTGGAAAAAAAATTGCAATTTTCAAAATGTGAAATTCTCTGCTTTTCAGGCAGATAGTCATACCACCCAAATACATGAATAAATATTATCTCCCATATCTCTGCTTTATATTGGCATCATCTTTTGATTGTCTTTTAATTTATTTTTGACATTACAAGGCTTACAATTGTAACAGTGATTTTCCAGATTTCCAAGAAAATTCCCCAAACTAATTTTTTAGGGACCTTTTAGCCATGGAGTAACACTGGACCCCGACCTATCCTTCAAGTTACACGTTCAAACCCTCAACACTTCCTGCCGCCGCCAACTCAAGAACATCCACCGAATCTGCTCCTTCCTCACCCCTGAAACGACTAAGACGCTCGTCCAGGACCTCATAATCTCCTGCCTAGATTACTGCAACACCTTTCTCCATGGACTCCCAGCTAACACCCTCGCCCCCCTCCAGTCCACCTTAAACTGCACTGCTCGCTTTATTCACCTTTCCCCCCGATCTTCATCAGCTGCTCCCCTCTGCCAGTCCCTCCACTGGCTACCCATAGTTCAGCGAATCTAGTTCAAGCTACTAACATTAACATATAAAGCCATTCACAACCTGTCCCCTCCCTATATCTCCAACCTAATCTCCCGCTACCTGCTCACATGTAACCTCAGATCCTCCAATGACCTCCTACTCCGCTCTGCTCTCATCCGCTCCTCACACAACCATCTCCAAGATTTCTCCCGTGCATCCCCCATACTCTGGAACGCCTTACCAAGACACATAAGACTGACCCCCACAATCACAGGCTTCAAGAAGGCCCTACAACCTCCAATAACACTATCACCACACCGCCATCTGAACTGTCTCCCCCTTTCCTTCTGTCTCTACCCACCCTTCCCTCAAAGATTGTAAGCGCTTGCGGGCAGGGCCCTCTACCCCACTGTTCCAGTCAGTCACTGTTTTATATCTGCCTGTATATATTTTGTATAAGGAAAATGTTTGTTCTCGTACCGTGTTAGCCAGTGGGTAGGAAATATAAAAAAAACAAAAAACTTGATAGTCTTCAGTAGTTGATACCTTTTTAATAGTTAACTAATAATCATGACAGATTACAACGTTTCGGAACTCTAGGCTCCTTTCTCAAGTAAATTCACTTGAGAAAGGAGCCTAGAGTTCCGAAACGTTGTAATCTGTCATCATTATTAGTTAGCTATTAAAAAGGTATCAACTACTGAAGACTATCAAGTTGGGTTTTTTTTTGGTCTTTTTTTTGTATATTTTGTGTACTGTATGTAAACCCCAAATGTAAAGCACCATGGAATTAATGGTGCTATATAATAAACAATAATAATAATAATGTAGGTGACAATATGAATCCACATTTTCTTCCAAAAGCCAGAGCAGTGAGCTTTAAGAACTCAGGTAGACTGTATTTATGCTAAAGTGCGATAAATGACATATGGTCCTCCAAGCCCATGATCTCATTCCCCTGGTCCCAAACCCTGCATGTCAAGGAAAGCATTGGATATAAGGACTCTTATTTCAACTATTGTTTCCCCCACCTCTTCAAATGCTGCAACTGGACGACAAGAAGTGCACCCATGGATTGTTTACTGCTAGACCACCAACCTATCCCTCTGGAGATAGTCCAGTTTTGTTCTGACCTGTTCTTTTTTTTTTTTCATATAAGTGAGCGGAAGATGCCACTGCATATAAGGAAACGTGAATATAAGGAAACTGCCACATAGTTACATAGTAGATGAGGTTAGATAAAGACATTAGTCCATCAAGTCCAACCTATAACCCTACAATCCCCTACAGTGTTGATCCAGGGGAAGGCAAAAAACCCCATGAGGCTCGTGCCAATTGCCCTATTTCAGGGGAAAAAAATTCCTTCCCAACTCCAAATCAGGCAGTCAGTATAAAACCCTGGATCAACGTGTCCTTAAAATCTAGATACCATAACCCGTTATATTTTTCAGAAACCAACAAAATACAGAGAGGATTTTAGCAAATAGGCCAGAGGTTCCACCACTAGGACAAAGAGAAAGGGCCCTCTGTCGGGTACCAATTCCCCAATGGAAGGACTACAGATGTGGAAGTTTTTATTGAACATTTTTAAAATTATACAGAATGGAAATATTGCAAAGAAAATGAATCATATATAATGAAGTCAAAATGCAAATAGATGAACATATGAACAAGAGGATACATATACCTGCAAAATAAGTAGCATAATATAGAGCATCAGTAAGAGGGCTTCAGTAGAGCTGCTTTCATTTGGCAATACCAAGAGTGAAGAGGACCAGGTTTCTGCGGGAGGGAGAGAGGGTGGAGAACCTCTTGAGAGTAGATAAATTGAGGGGGGGGGGGGGTGATGAATCGGACCCCAGTCATGATTCTCAGCTATATTTATAACTATCTATGTATTGTGTTGTCTGACCCCCAGAGCTGTACATCTTGGAGGCTGTGGTCAAAATGGCTTATCTGGTCTGTAATTGCCATTTGCCATACCAGTGTAGCCTCCTGCTAATGAATCTTGTTATCTCAGTAGGATGTGGGGGATAGTGCCCAAGGCAAATCTAATTACCTGTTGCCAATTGTTAGGACGAAAGCCATTGTCACCTTCTGGCTAACGCGTTAGCATATCTATGCCAGCTTGTTATCCCAGCAGGGGGCTTTGCAACAAGGCTTGAAACACACTCTCTGAGACTGAACGGCACCAGTCTCCACTTCAGGTAACTTCAAAGAGTTATAGGTTTTTGATAATAATCTCTCCGAGGGAAGATGCTACCATTATGACAATTAGATCTTCAGGTGCGTAGTAGCGAGATGCACGTTTTTAACCCAGAAACTATAAGCCTACGGGCCTGGGAAGAACCCAGACCTAGTTCTCGTTCCTCAAAGGGTATTGGGTTTTCATGTTTGATGTCTATGTGTCGGGGACCTCGCTGAGAACTCAGTCATACCCCTGGTTTGACTGTATGATCATGTGATGAGGAATTATGACCATTTATAGTTATTTGATTGCTAAAGTGGAGGGTGGGCTTGAAGCCCTGATGATCTAATTCCAAGGTGGAGCCCAGGGTCAATATAAGATTGACCTGGGGCGGAGCTTCTTGTTCTTCTTCTCTGACCCTGCATCTGGACACACAATATGAGCAAGTCGGCTCTGTGTGTGTGGTCCCCTCCCCCCTTGCTCGGGGGATAGGGCGGGGACAAAGAAAGCCATGTGCTCTTAGACCCCTCATGGTTTTATGGATTATGATGAATTCTTATGAATTTTTAACACCCATGGACTTATGAAATATGAGGAGTATGATGTACCTCCCATCTGATCAAGGACTGTGGACCCTTATTATGGACTTTTTACATTGGTATGGAAAAACTCGCTTTATTGCTATATGTTCTGGGGGGGAGCTGCATGTGCCCCCACCAGGGACTTTAATGGACTGTATCTCTTGCCTTATGGATACCATGTGCTGGCATACGTCACTAGGTGCTATGATGCTATGAAAATACCATGCACCCTGGACTATTCTGTTAATGGGGTCGTCTACCTCTTTCCATCTGTGGACTGTTTAAAAGGACTCTGCGCTATGTGCCCTGGATTTCATGAGTGGAATTCCAGAGATCGAATCTGGTATTATGTTTGTGTTTCTAATCTTTTAATCTTTTTAATCTCACTGCCTTGTATCATACCTTTGTGTAACCGTATAAGCTTGTGACTGCCAGGGTATATCTTTATATATATTTCTGGCTGCCTTAGTATCGACCATCTTGGGGTTAATAAAAAGTTAAAACTTTAGAAGGCTCTTTTCGTATTATCCTATAAGGCCCGGTCTTCTCCCTGGTTTTGTGGGAGCGGACGGTATAAATAAGAAGGCGATTGCGGTCTTTGCGCCAAAGTGGTGTTGGCGAGGTGCGATTCTTCACAGGGGGGAAGAGCTGATGGGGGGAGATGAATTAAGAGGAATTACTTCAAGACTATTTTCGACACAGCAGACTAGAGTAACATGCCGGAAATCTGTGATCAAGGTGCCATGTCAGAGGATATTCGAGAGTTGCGGAAGTGGATCCAGGGAGCCCAAAGTTTAATGTATCTATCATGTGAGAATCTGCTCAAGCTCAGTAGCTCTTCAAACCGTGAGATCTGATCTGCCTTATTTATCCATTCAGACGTCAAGAGGACTGCAGTCTGACGCCAGTGCAACGGGATGAGGGATTTGGCTGCTTTGCTCAGGTGTGTCGCTAAGTTGTTCTTCGATGGGGTGAAGTTTTGTTGGGGAGCTGATAAACAAATCAGAGACGGTGTGAGGGTTATCTGTTCATTGGTGACGGTTCTAATGATTCCAGAAGGGTTGAATAAGTTCGTATGTCCACCATATGTGGAGTAAGGAGCCTCTTGATTTGCAGCGCCAACAGTCAGCAGATGGTGACAGGTTGTAGGCGAAGAACCATTCCGGAGTCTTGTACCACCTGGAGAGAAGCTTGTAGTGCATTTCCTGCAAATGAACACAGGTTGAGAAACCTTGTAAGTTCTTTAGGATAAAGGTAGTTTCATTAGTCGTAAAAGTCACCTTCAGCTCTTTTTCCCATGACTGAATGTACCCAGGGATTACAGAAGGGGAGAGTGAATCCAGGTGATCTCTGCAACTGGACAGTTTCCTGGTGGACCTCATTTGTGACAGAAGAGACTTTTCGAAGGTGGTAGGGTCTCTACTCAAAGTAGAGGTTTTAGTCAATGAGGAAGCACACCAACGGTAATGAAGATAATGAAGGTATGTAAAATCATGGTCGAGTAAGAGGTCTTGCATCGAATCATGGGAGAGTGGTTCCCCGTCTTGGTAGAGGTCATTCAGTGTCCTATGTCTGAGGTGGTGCCAGAAGTCTTCATAAGACCCAGCGCCCTGTTGTATCAGATGAGGAAGAAGGTCTGCAGGGAGGAGCTTTGATGGCAGCGGCACTAAGGATGGACCAACTTCTTTCCAAATTGCACACGGTCCCAAAAGTAAGGGATTCAAGGATTTAGACCTGAGCAGGTCTGGAGTTGGGAGCCATAGTAAGCTGTTCAGCTCTTTGCCGTATTGAAGTTGAGCCAACTGCCTGATGATGAGGCATTTTAGGGGAGAAACTAATGACTGCCAGGCGGCTAATAGATTCGCTTTGTAAAGTGCTGTGACATCTTGGATAGATATTGTCCCTTGTGTGCATTTCCGTATCAATAATTTCTGAGCGATGCGCGCTCTTTTTCGCCTCCACACAAATTTTCCAAACGGAGTAGATGGATCTGAGAAAGGGTATAATTTAGTTTGGGTACCACATATGTTTGCAATAAGTTCTTTCTTCCCAGCCAAGAAATATATGGCAAGTCATGGGACTGCAGCAGAGCTTTGAGATCTTGTAGAAGAGGCAAAAAGTTATTAGTGTAAATATCCGAAATTCGAGGAGTCAGCTTTATCCCAAGATAAGTCACATAGTCTGAACGTCAAAAAAAAAAAAAGGGGGGGGGGTTCTGCTTAAGTCTTGCCACTCTGGAAGCTGGTAAATACACATTCAGAACCTCCAACTTGGACGAATTGATCTTGTAGTCTGAGAGCGATCCATAATTGTCAAGTAGATGTGTTAAAGCTGGTAGACCTACTTCTGGATTGGAAATGAGAAGTAACACATCATCTGCAAAAGCCATCGATTTGAGCGAGGAGGATCCCACATCTACAGGAAGTTTGACACTATCAAACACTTGCAGCATCAAGTGAAAAGACCACTTCCTCAGGGGTCATGTGAGGGAATTCCTGAATGTTCAATTCCCCAGTAGCTGCTGGTAAAACCTGGGTGGAAGGGAACAAGAAGACAGTCAGACCTAAGACTGAACCCATCCTCAGTCCCTGCCTATTTGCCTCACAACACAAGACAAACAACAAGAAACTGGGGAGGTCATCTAGCCAAGACATTGCAATCAGTTGAGCAGCAAGGTACAGAGTCGGAATCCTAGAGAGTAGTCAGAAGAAAAGCCAATGGTCATTAATATAAATACAAACAACAAAAGTGTATAGCCAGCATGCACAAGACTATAACAAGCATTATGCAGTGGGCTGGGAAGATATTTAAAGGGATCCTATCATTAAAACACATTTTTTTCTGGTTGAAACATAGGAATAGCCTTAAGAAAGGCTATTCTTCTCCTACCTTTAGATGTCTTCTCCGCGCCGCCGTTCTGTAGAAATCCCGGTTTTCATCGCAGCACTGGAGGCAGGCCCCAGCGCTCAAACAGCACTGGGAACGTCCCCAATGCTGCGAGAGAACTTTCCAGCACCGAATCCATCTTCTTCAGGAACGTCCTCTTCATGCGTCTTCTTCCATTGCAGGCGGTCAAACTTGTAGGCGGTCAAACTTGTAGGCTTCAGGCAGAGCCAACTGTGCATGCCCACAGGCCACAATAAAATGGCCGTTTACTTACTGGCCCGCCCTCAGTGCTGCGAGAGAACTCATTTGCATACCGATGAAATTATATGCCGAACGGCAGCGCGGAGAAGACATTTAAAGGTAGGAGAAGAATAGCCTTTCTTAAGGCTATTCCTACGTGTCAACCAGAAAAAATAGTGTTTTAATGATAGGATCCCTTTAAAGAAATCCACACTACACTTGATTGGCCAGGAGGAATGTCAATCAAAAACACTAGGTTAACTCCCTAGTTGCCAAAGGAACAAAAGCACTAGCTCAACTGACACACAGCAACAGATCCACGCTTGTGCTACAAAAAAATTTGCAAATGATAACAAGTGAACATGCCTCCTGCGCTGAAGTGTGCGACCATATGATGGCACAGAAGCCTGAATAGACAAAGATGTTACAATATCCCCCATTTTAAGAGTAGTAAGAGAGCTGCAGTAGGAGATGCAGTAGTAGTGTAGACGTAGGGTCCCAACCCAGTCAGATCATCAATAATGGAACGTCACACAATGGAATGTGCTTCAAAATCATGCAGTGTTTTATTAAGTGCTTCAAGTAGAGTTTAAGGTGAAACGTTTTTCGGTGCATACAAGCACCTTCATCAGACTCTACATATAAGGAAAGGAAATATATACAGTGAGACAAAATTGCACATGATATACAATATATACAAAATATGTACAATACAAGGCCCAGATGTAAAAGGGCAGGGAATACAATGGTAGATTTCCAAATGCTGATATGGTGGATCAGGACATATCCAAATATTGGGAGATAGACACATGACTAGTGACGGGTAGTGAGGTATACTGAACTAAAGCTAAAAAAAGCAATAATAGACTGTGTAGACAGAAGTGATGTCGAATTCCTTAAGAACTGATAGTCCGGTTAAGGTAAACATAAAACAATCTGTGGTAATAAACAAGCATATAAGCAGTACCTTTCACTGAGGGGTAAAGTAATATACACGGTTTTTCAACAGATGACCCCTGGGACAACTTGGATTCTGTCAATAAACAAGGTGGCATGTCAAAATTGTAGAGTCATTGGTGGCAGAGGAGAAAGAAGGGGGCTATTAGCCGTACTAGTGGTATTCGAACAAGGTAGTGCATACATGATGGTAAATGGCATAATGCTCGTTGCCTAGGTAACTTACCTCCGCTTGTTAGCCTGCAGGGTCCACTTTTAATGATATAATTGGTGGTCAGTAGCAATACTATTGATAGGACGCGGCACAGAAATAACAGCTGTAGCGCTGTAGAGAAAGGCGCGTACAGTCTGTGCCGGAGGTCCGGTATAAAACGGCCAGACGGCCAATCAGATGGGTGCCCCGGCGCACGCTCAGAGCGTGCGGATGATGCGGCCGTGTTCACGGGAAACCGCGCATGCCCAGTGCGCCGCAATATAGAGGAGCGATAGCCGGCACTGCGGCGCATGCGTGGAAGAACCAAACTCAGTGTAGAGCGTCAGGAGGTGATGATCTTGTGCAGAATAGGACGAATAATGTGGAGTTGGTGGCCCCTAGTGGTCGGAGGCTAAGAGGACAGGTAATAAACCCAGCTACTGAATAAATGACCAGCTGTGGAAGAAATGAGAAGTAATGGACGGATAGAAAAGGCAGAGTAAGTAGAGTAGTGGAATGTAAACAAAACGAGAAAAGTAAAGAGATAGGGAAGTACATAATGATAAAAAATGAAGAAAAATAAAATTAATAGAGAATGAAAAAGATAAGAGATTTGAAAAAAGAAGAGAAATAGAAAAAATAAAAATTTAGGTAAAAAATGAAAATAAGGAAAAAAAATAAAAATAATAAATAATAATTAAAAAATGAAAATTAAAAAATAAAAAATAAAAATGTGGAAGTTCTACTAAGACCGGGATATGCCAATTAAAATAAAAATAAAGATAAAAAGGATACTTTATTATGGTTGCGGACCCTGGAGGGTGGTTGCGGAGTGTCAGCGAGCCTGTGTGAAGGAGACAAGAACAATATCATGAGGCAAGTGAGAAATATGCAATGAACGGACATATAACTTGAATCAAATGAAGGCATTAAGATCGTAGTCGCGGTTAAGACCCTTAGGTTCCAACGTCTGTAACCTGTGGATCCAAAAGGCTTCCTTTCTTTTGAGTAGGGTGATGCGATTGCCGCCCCTTCTAGGAGCTTCTACATGCTCCAAAACTTGGAAACGTAATTGTGAGATACTATGTTTCATAGTCTCAAAATGGGCTGGGATTGGAAGCAACAAGTTTCGACATCGAATGTTCGATTTGTGTTGCTTGATGCGGTCTCGCACACGTTGGGTAGTCTCCCCAACGTATGCGAGACCGCATGGACACTTTATCAAATACACAACAAAATTAGAATCACAAGTGAAGAAATCTTTCACCGGGATTGCTTGTCCGCTATGAGGATGATATACTTTATCGCCCTTCAATACGTTGGAACATTGGTGGCAATGGAGACATGGGAATGTACCCTTTCTTTGTGTACTGAGAAATGTCTGTCGTGGAACTCTTACGTCAGAGCCTAGGACCTAGGCTCTGACGTAAGAGTTCCACGACAGACATTTCTCAGTACACAAAGAAAGGGTACATTCCCATGTCTCCATTGCCACCAATGTTCCAACGTATTGAAGGGCGATAAAGTATATCATCCTCATAGCGGACAAGCAATCCCGGTGAAAGATTTCTTCACTTGTGATTCTAATTTTGTTGTGTATTTGATAAAGTGTCCATGCGGTCTCGCATACGTTGGGGAGACTACCCAACGTGTGCGAGACCGCATCAAGCAACACAAATCGAACATTCGATGTCGAAACTTGTTGCTTCCAATCCCAGCCCATTTTGAGACTATGAAACATAGTATCTCACAATTACGTTTCCAAGTTTTGGAGCATGTAGAAGCTCCTAGAAGGGGCGGCAATCGCATCACCCTACTCAAAAGAAAGGAAGCCTTTTGGATCCACAGGTTACAGACGTTGGAACCTAAGGGTCTTAACCGCGACTACGATCTTAATGCCTTCATTTGATTCAAGTTATATGTCCGTTCATTGCATATTTCTCACTTGCCTCATGATATTGTTCTTGTCTCCTTCACACAGGCTCGCTGACACTCCGCAACCACCCTCCAGGGTCCGCAACCATAATAAAGTATCCTTTTTATCTTTATTGTTATTTTAATTGGCATATCCCGGTCTTAGTAGAACTTCCACATTTTTATTTTTTATTTTTAATTTTTTAATTTTCATTTTTTAATTATTATTTATTATTTTTATTTTTTTTCCTTATTTTCATTTTTTACCTAAATCTTTATTTTTTCTATTTCTCTTCTTTTTTCAAATCTCTTATCTTTTTCATTCTCTATTAATTTTATTTTTCTTCATTTTTTATCATTATGTACTTCCCTATCTCTTTACTTTTCTCGTTTTGTTTACATTCCACTACTCTACTTACTCTGCCTTTTCTATCCGTCCATTACTTCTCATTTCTTCCACAGCTGGTCATTTATTCAGTAGCTGGGTTTATTACCTGTCCTCTTAGCCTCCGACCACTAGGGGCCACCAACTCCACATTATTCGTCCTATTCTGCACAAGATCATCACCTCCTGACGCTCTACACTGAGTTTGGTTCTTCCACGCATGCGCCGCAGTGCCGGCTATCGCTCCTCTATATTGCGGCGCACTGGGCATGCGCGGTTTCCCGTGAACACGGCCGCATCATCCGCACGCTCTGAGCGTGCGCCGGGGCACCCATCTGATTGGCCGTCTGGCCGTTTTATACCGGACCTCCGGCACAGACTGTACGCGCCTTTCTCTACAGCGCTACAGCTGTTATTTCTGTGCCGCGTCCTATCAATAGTATTGCTACTGACCACCAATTATATCATTAAAAGCGGACCCTGCAGGCTAACAAGCGGAGGTAAGTTACCTAGGCAACGAGCATTATGCCATTTACCATCATGTATGCACTACCTTGTTCGAATACCACTAGTACGGCTAATAGCCCCCTTCTTTCTCCTCTGCCACCAATGACTCTACAATTTTGACATGCCACCTTGTTTATTGACAGAATCCAAGTTGTCCCAGGGGTCATCTGTTGAAAAACCGTGTATATTACTTTACCCCTCAGTGAAAGGTACTGCTTATATGCTTGTTTATTACCACAGATTGTTTTATGTTTACCTTAACCGGACTATCAGTTCTTAAGGAATTCGACATCACTTCTGTCTACACAGTCTATTATTGCTTTTTTTAGCTTTAGTTCAGTATACCTCACTACCCGTCACTAGTCATGTGTCTATCTCCCAATATTTGGATATGTCCTGATCCACCATATCAGCATTTGGAAATCTACCATTGTATTCCCTGCCCTTTTACATCTGGGCCTTGTATTGTACATATTTTGTATATATTGTATATCATGTGCAATTTTGTCTCACTGTATATATTTCCTTTCCTTATATGTAGAGTCTGATGAAGGTGCTTGTATGCACCGAAAAACGTTTCACCTTAAACTCTACTTGAACCATTTTAAGAGGGGCCACTTGACCCTCACCAGACAAACCAGGCTTCAAAGGGTTCTGTTGATGTAACAAGTTAATTAAATGTGGGACATAAAGGCCAGATACCCACATTCTCTCCTCAGGGCAATAACCCTTCCAGTGTACAAGGTACAGGACAGAATTATGCATTCTATTTTTTCCACCTCGCCCCACAGGCGAGTGATGGAACGAATGATGTTAAAGACAGGTAAGATTTTTTTTTTTTTTTTTTTTTGACAGTGATTTGTGGAAAATTTTGTAAATACGGAAAGAGTTGGGAAGTTGAAAAAGTTTCTCAGACGGAACCTGTAAAATATTGTATACTTGGGTACATTCTTACTCTGCTTCTTATAAAAACATGGAAATTTATTTACCGTATATAAGATAAGATATTCCTTTAATAGTCCCACAATGGGGAAATTTCAGTGATACAGTTTCATAGATGGTACAGTAGTATATAACAAGAGAGAAACACATACAAGCTCATGGCAGATAGAGAAATCCTAGGAATCATAGCAACTAAAAAAGAAAGAAACACAGACACACTGCAGGATCATTTAGTTCTCTGTGCGGATTGATGTTAATAATAATAATTATAATAATAATAATAATACAGCCGACTTGGTTGTAGGACACGAGGAGGGGGGTCACAGCATGTGGATATAACAAGCAGAAATTTTTGCAGAGGTGGGGGACATATGCAGCTATCATGATAACATGTGGCAGTTCCTTTGGTAGGTGGTGAGATGATCTGCTCACAGCTGATAGTTCGGTATCTTGCATCAGCACTATTGTCCTTTTAACCACAAAAAATGCCCCAAATGTCCTTCATCACAAGCCGTCCTCCTCCTCCTTACCACAGTGTTCCACTGCCCCAAGGAAGTCAGAGACCATCCAGGTATACATGGTGCTGCTCTCTTGCCAAGCTTCCATAACTCCTGGGGTAGGTGGGTGATGGTTTCCAGGCTGTAGCAGAGTCCCACGTGTCCACAGTAATAGAAAGAAATACCAGTCAGCTGTAGCATCTTCACACATCAGCAATTGACGCCAAAAATCATCTCCTTGAACGAAGAAGTCCGCATTTCCATGTAGGTTTCTCTTCCATGCCGCATGTTGAGCCATGCTGTCCTAGCAGGGGGGATGGTAACAGGCACATGTGGAAACCAGCTGAACCAGGTCTTGAGTCCATGCTTTACAATGGAAACAAAAGGAACAAAAAACTCCAACATTACTCCAAAAAGCTCCAACATTACTATTGGAGCTGGTCATAGGCCGCCACCCCCCCCCCCCCCCCAAATATATATATATATATATTTTATATGTATATATTTTTTTTTTATTTGCTTGACTCGAGTACAAGCCGAGGGGGGCTTTTTCAGCACGACAACTGTGCTTATACTTGAGTATATACAGTAAGTCTTCATGGAAAAATAGATACAGGAAAAAGTTCCAGAATAACAGAAATATCAGTCAATGTCTTACTAGCTTACATCATGGGAGAAGCTCATAGTTAATTTTCTTCGATCTGGATTTCTTGTAGTTCCAGCTTGGTTCATGCTTGTTCTGTGAGATGGTCACAACATCTTCTCAAGATGTCAGAGGAAAACAAAACAGACAGACCCAGTCATGTGTGACCCAGACAGATCCAGTCACTTATTTATAATAATGAGAGGGGAGGTTCCGCAGTATCCTCAAACTCTTTATAACTTGATTTGGACAACACTAAAATAGTGTACCCTAACCACATCCATGTACCGTGAGAGAGAAGAGTGTTGTCAGCAACTAAAATTAACCATTATATTCAATGAATATTGTAATTTAATCATATTTAACATTTCCCCCTCTTGAGGGTGATATACATCTGTTTGAACCCTCAAGATACATATCATTAGACAATAATCATAGGAAATAGATTAGATCTTCTTTCTTCTTTTTGAATACTGGAACTTAATCTTCATGAATAAATTAACTGTCCATATAACAATAACTTTATCAATTTACAATCAAATATGACATTAATAAATCTTTTGGTAAACTGTGATTAAATAGGAAACTGATTTGATATACTAAACTTGATGAAGGCCTCTTTCATTGTTTTCTTTGTGGTCAGCTTGTTGTGCAGATATTTTAACATTATCCAACAAAACTCATATTATTAAGATATTGATATAACAGTGTCCGTATATTAAGCCTTTTCTTGCCAAGCACGTAGCTCTACGTCCTCCCAGGGTGTCACTTGTCTTGCCTAGGACTTAGCTACTACATGCTTACTTCTCTGGACTCGTTTGGGCTATAACGATAATTTTAGATTCATTTTAAAGATGAGAATCTCATCTTTAAAATGATACCAATGTCTTCATGTTAACCCTTCCTGTGCCGAAGCAATTCACTGTTGAAAATGCTATTGGGGATCGAGTTCTCATTGAAGATCTCAATTCCCAACAGCATTTTTCACAGCAATTCGCTTAAAATCTGTAAGGGTTATTATGAAGTACTTAGATTCTTTTTAAAGATAAGAATCTCATCTCTAAAATGATACCAAATTTTATCTTCATTGCCCAAATGAGTCCTGAGATACAGGACTTTAAATTGCCCCCCCCCCCCCCCTCCTGTCTCGGGAAGCATCTTGTGAACTGTAACCGGAAGGGGAGGGGAGAGGAAGACTCCTGCAGTGTGCACAGAGACAGAGAAACAATCTGATCTTTGTGCATAACCTGCATGTGACCTCAGGAGAGGGGGGGGAGAGGCTTTAGTCCTGTCACTCAGAGCGAATACTATACTTTTGTTCTCTGATTGTCACAGGTATAATGTAATTCCCCCCTGAGCTTTACTAAAGGGGTATTCTTACGTTGTACCCCCTGAACATAACCAGGAAGTTTACTGGCACTGTCACCCAGACAGGTCGCAGCGCCAAAAAAAAAGTTGCACCAAACACTTACACAACATATACACAATATCATGAATAAAGTTTACGTTTCACCCAATCCCTGTCCTGTCTATACATGAGCTTTCTAGAGTAAAATACGCCTCTAGTGATATCCATTACACACTAAAATAATAGTAATAACTATTATCACTAGAGATGAACGTATAGTTTGCTAAAAATTTTTATAGGGGGATGGAAAATATTTTTTTTTTTATATAAGGTCCTATTTAATTTGCATGCAGAAAATGGGTTGGCGCATTTCTGCGATTTTGGCGATCCTTTAACACCCGCCCCTGTAAATATATACATGTGTCATATGTATGAACTCCTCAGATATTGCAGTTTTTTTTTTTAAAAAAAGTACATTTTGTTTGCAGAAAGGGATTGCTTGAGCCGCACTTTAGTGGCAAATTAAAATTTTTGTGCAATCTTTGCTTGCAATCTGTTTGCCGCAGCATTGCATGAAGGTGATTGTGTTTTTATATACGGTATGTTGTGCAATCTCAAAAAAGTTAGATTTGGGTGTCACAGTCACAGTTTGCTAGGTGCAGTATAGCTTTTTAACATATTAGTGAATAACAGCAAAATCCTGCTTGTCTTCTGTATTCATGTTTTTGGGAGTCCGAGCTCTTGTTGTATTTGATGTTTGCGTTACATATAGTATATATACACATTGTATACACCATAAGCTATTATTTTAAATGTATTTTTTATATGAAAGTGAGATTGTACATGAGTTTTAGGTGCAAATATGTGTTTTAGTGCATTTTTTCAAAAAATGTATTGTGTTTGTCATAAGGTTGCATGAAGGTGGGTGTTGCTCTTGATGACCCATTCAGATATACACTCACCGGCCACTTTATTAGGTACACCTGTCCAACTGCTCGTTAACACTTAATTTCTAATCAGCCAATCACATGGCGGCAACTCAGTGCATTTAGGCATGTAGACATGGTCAAGACAATCTCCTGCAGTTCAAACCGAGCATCAGTATGGGGAAGAAAGGTGATTTGAGTGCCTTTGAACGTGGCATGGTTGTTGGTGCCAGAAGGGCTGGTCTGAGTATTTCAGAAACTGCTGATCTACTGGGATTTTCACGCACAACTATCTCTAGGGTTTACAGAGAATGGTCCGAAAAAGAAAAAACATCCAGTGAGCGGCAGTTCTGTGGGCGGAAATGCGTTGTTGATGCCAGAGGTCAGAGGAGAATGGCCAGACTGGTTCGAGCTGATAGAAAGGCAACAGTGACTCAAATAGCCACCCGTTACAACCAAGGTAGCCAGAAGAGCATCTCTGAACGCACAGTACGTCGAACTTTGAGGCAGATGCGCTACAGCAGCAGAAGACCACACCGGGTGCCACTCCTTTCAGCTAAGAACAGGAAACTGAGGCTACAATTTGCACAAGCTCATCGAAATTGGACAATTGAAGATTGGAAAAACGTTGCCTGGTCTGATGAGTCTCGATTTCTGCTGCGACATTCGGATGGTAGGGTCAGAATTTGGCGTCAACAACATGAAAGCATGGATCCATCCTGCCTTGTATCAACGGTTCAGGCTGGTGGTGGTGGTGTCATGGTGTGGGGAATATTTTCTTGGCACTCTTTTGGCCCCTTGGTACCAATTGAGCATCGTTGCAACGCCAAAGCCTACCTGAGTATTGTTGCTGACCATGTCCATCCCTTTATGACCACAATGTACCCAACATCTGATGGCTACTTTCAGCAGGATAATGCGCCATGTCATAAAGCTGGAATCATCTCAGACTGGTTTCTTGAACATGACAATGAGTTCACTGTACTCCAATGGCCTCCACAGTCACCAGATCTCAATCCAATAGAGCATCTTTGGGATGTGGTGGAGCGGGAGATTCGCATCATGGATGTGCAGCCGACAAATCTGCGGCAACTGTGTGATGCCATCATGTCAATATGGACCAAAATCTCTGAGGAATGCTTCCAGCACCTTGTTGAATCTATGCCACGAAGAATTGAGGCAGTTCTGAAGGCAAAAGGGGGTCCAACCCGTTACTAGCATGGTGTACCTAATAAAGTGGTCGGTGAGTGTATGTAATCTTCAGGTTGTCTACTTTCAAAAACTATATAGGGTTTAGGAGTTCACTTGCTTTTTACGGTGTGTAATCCCTACATTTTATAGGATGATACTTTTTTAACATTTCCAGCTTCAAAGCAGATTTTTGTTCCTTCCAGTTCTGGTGATTTTCTGAAGACACGTGTATGCGGGTTTAGGCCATAGTGATGTGAATGAATTCTGCACATGTGGAACTCTTATTTTTAGAAAGTTTTGTGCATATAATTTATTGTTTGGTTTCCACTTTTAACAACTAATATACATTTATTTGCATTTTTTCATAAAACATTCACTCTAAATGAAAATTGCATGAAGGTGCCTGTTCGTATTCAGTACCAAGTGGCAATCTGACAATGCTGCAGGTTTCTACTTTAAGAAAATATATAGATATGGGGGGGGTGATTTTTTTAATGTTGCAATTTAGGTTTGATTTATCCATCTCAAAACTGTGAAAATTGCTCTGGCTACTGGAGGTGCAAAATTTCCAGAGACCCTTGGCAGTGAAAGGGTTTAGGAGAATCTGTTATTAGAATCCCTTTTTCTACAAAGATCACATCAGAATAGACTTTATAAAGGCTTCTCCTTCCTTTATTATTCTGATCTGCGCGTCCGTTTTTTTTTTTTCTTTTCTTCTGGTAACTTTGTCAGCAGACACATTTCTGTTTACACAGACTGCAGTGGAATTTTAACTTCTTCTTTAATTCTCTTGAACTTTTATCACTGTGGAATAGCTGTGGCACTTCTGGAGTAGCACTGCAAGTGTTAATTTTGACATGTATCCCTGCTGCCTTGTCACTAAAGTTCAATTATAGTATTACAGTCTTTCATACACAGTATCTGTGTTAGGGTTTTTCCTCATCCATAAGCCTTTTGCTCACCAACCAACTTTCATTGAAATTTTGCAGTTGATAGGAATCCACAAGAATGTTGATAAAAACAGTCTTTATAACTTAGTCCAATCATCATCTCATCAATGTTTCAATCTCCAGTACTAATTTGCATCAGTAGCTGTTAAATTATGAACACAGTCCTTGGCATAAGCTTAATTGTATAACTTTTATATCTTCAAGTTGTTTCTTTCTACACGTTTTCTTCTTGGGACACAAAATATGCAGCAAAGTGATTTATGTAGAAAAAATCCTATTAATATTATAAATGTGAAAGTTTATGAGTTTGTGGGTTTGTGTGTTTGGATGTTTGCATGTTCGGATGTTTGTTCCTCAATCACGGAAAAACCGCTCCACCGATTTGGCTGAAATTTTCCACAAACATAGTTAATACACCCGATTAAACAATAGGCTACTTTTTTTTTTTTTTTTTTAAATGTAGATTGTGAGCCCCACATAGAGCTCACAATGTACATTTTTCCCTATCAGTATGTCTTTATTTTGGAATATGGGATGGAAATCCATGCAAACACGGGGAGAACATACAAACTCCTTGCAAATGGTTTTATGCCCTTGGCGGGATTTGAACACCAGGACTCCAGCGCTGCAAGGCTGCAGTGCTAACCACTGAGCCACCGTGTGGCCCCACAATAGGCTACTTTTCGTCACAATAGCGCACATACGTTTGTGCCAGGACCCCCACAAAACCGAAACTCACACCACCATCTCTGCAATCTCACACACTTTGGACCATAGCAAGCCCCAAAATTCCTATTGCCCTCTACAGCTTAGCCCCTAACCCCACACAATCACATATACATATACTCTACCACTTTGCCCCTCACCTTAACGATACTCCAGGAGGCTCTCTTTAACGCTCCGGAGCAGCCATGTTTGCCGACCCCCACCGCTCTGACAATCCGTGACACCGCCCACCCATGTCAATACCCCTAGGAGGTCTAATAAATGCAAAAAAAAAGTTTAAAAAAAGTAAAAAAAAATATAAAAAAATAAATAAAAAGGATTAAAAATTCAAATCACCCCCCTTTCCCTAGAACACATATAAAAGTAGTTAAAAACTGTGAAACACATACATGTTAGGTATCCCCACGTCCGAAATCGCCCGCTCTACAAAGCTATACAAATATTTTTCCTGTTCGGTAAACGCCGTAGCGGTAAAAATGGTCAAAAGTGCCAACCCGCCGTTTTTTCACTGTTTTGATTCTGATAAAAATTTGAATAAAAAGTGATCAACGCAATAACATTTCCCGAAAATGGTAGAACTACAAAGTACACCCGGTCCCGCAAAAAAGCCGCCCTATACATCCCCGTACACGCACGTATAAAAAAGTTACGGCTGTCGGAATATGGCGACTTTCAAAAAATAATTTTTTAACACAGTTTTGGATTTTTTTTAAGGGGTCAAAATGTAAATAAAACAATATAAATTTGGTATCCCCAGAATCGTAATGAAACACAGAATACAGGGGACATGTCATTTTGGTTGCACAGTGAACGCCGTAAAACCAAAGCCCGTAAGAAAGTCGCAGAAATGCATTTTTTCTTCAAATCCACCCCATTCTGAATTTTTTTCCTGCTTCCCAGTACATTTATATAGAATAAATAATGGTGGCATAATGAAGAAAAATTTGTCCCGGAAAAATTAAGACCTCATATGGCTCTGGGAGTGGAGAAAAAAAAAAAAGTTATGGGGTTTAGAAGGAGGGGAGTCAAAAACGAAAATCAAAAAATGCCATTGGCGAGAAAGGGTTAACTTCAAATACCTCTGTCCCAAAGTCACTATGTAAAGTTTCTCACAACACCGTATAGCAGCTCAAATACAAATTAACTTCAACACAAAAGTCTCACGTATTCTCTGAATTACAGCAAAAACAAGATACAAACTTACATTTCATATCCCATACCTTATACACACTACGAAAACCCTACCCGCGCCTGTATATACCCACTGCTACAATTAACGCAGACGAAGTCACGGGTAACAGCTAGTAGGAAAATAAATAAACCTTGACTACAGGCACAAAATGAGCAAAACAAAATACAGCCTTAACTTCAGACAAAAACAAAATAAAAACCTCGCCTGAGCAACTATCAAAACAGAATTAATAACCTAACTATACGTGTGGCTTACTTCCAACCACACGAACAAAACAAACGCAATATTGTCTCACCAGACCCAGGGTTACATACACCTCTTTTCACTTCATGGAACTGCACTGGATTGCAGGATTTGCAGCCTTTTCTGGCCCAGTAATGAGCGAAGGATCTACACCTAGGCTGAGGTCTACTCTACATCCACCCTGGACCACACATACATCAAGAATCTGAGGGAGACATAGCGTGACTCTAGTAGTCTGCCTGGCACCGTCTCACAATATATATATGCTTAAAAGGACCTTTCACCGATTTGGGCACAGGCAGTTCTATATAGTGCTGGAAAGCTGACAGTGTGCTGAATTCAGCGCACTATCGGCTTTCCCGATCTGTGCCCCGGGTAAAGTGCTATCGGTCCTGGTACCATAGCGCTTTACAGTCAGAAGGGCATTTCTGACAGTATGTCAGGACCGTCCTTCTGTACAAGCAGCGCCAATAGCACTTTGCTCTGAGACCGGGGAGGAACGCCCCCTGTCCTCCTGATAATGCTCGTCTATGGATGAGCAGAGGGAGGGGGTGTTTAATTAATCACAGCTGATTTCTGCCTAAGAATATCAAACATTTTCCATTCTCCTTTCCTATCTGGAACCTCAGAAGGTAGCCTCACACTTGGCCATAGTTCCAGTTCACATTTCATTTGCAGGTCTGGCTTTCATCTATCTGGTATGTACATTGCACAGAGCTGTCTCAGTGATGCTTCCTGCTCAGATAATTCAGTGTCAAACATATATACGTGGAGCAACGTTACTGCTTTTTTTGTCAGTGTTTCCATTACAGAACCAGTGAATGCTAATAATACATTTAGTGGGCATTGTTTACATATACCATACTAACCTCTATATCACAATGCATCTCTGTGCAAGGCATCACTGATGAAAAGCATTACTAATTTTACTTTGGATAAATATGGCCATGCTATGATGGCATTGTTATATGCTATTAGAGGAATTAAACTGATTTTTGCCTGGGAAATCTTCAATCAAACACCTTCCAGCAGTGGACACTATAGGGAAAATGTTGCATATCATGGTGTAGTATTACAGTATATGTGAGACATGGACAGCTCAAGTCTTCCAGGACAGGATCAGCAAATCAATTACAGAATGTCTGGCCTTACTCATAGTGGGGGCAACTAAAGCAACTTCAATTATATGTATTATTTAATCATGTATATTGGGGTATGCTACATATTTAACAACATTGAATTAAAATCTCCCCACAGAACAACATTTCCGTTACTGCCTAAACATTTAAAGAGGTCCTTTCATCACATTGGGCACAGGCAGTTCTATATACTGCTGGAAAGCCGACAGTTTGTTGAATTTAGCACACTATTGGCTTTCCCGATCTGTGCCCCGGGTAAAGCGCTATCGGTCCTGGTACCATAGCGCTTTACAGTCAGAAGGGCATTTCTGACAGTCTGTCAAGACCGTCCTTCTGTACAAGCAGCGCCAATAGCACTTTGCTCTGAGACCGGGGAGGAACGCCCCCTGTCCTCCTGATAATGCTCGTCTATGGATGAGCAGAGGGAGGGGGTGTTCCTCCCCACTCACACTCTACAGCGCGATAGGCGCTGCTGTGCAGAAGGGCGTTCCTCACAGAGTGTCAGAAACGCCCTTCTGACTGTAAAGCGCTACGGTACCGGGACCGATAGCGCTTTACCCGGGGCACAGATCGTAATTGGTACAAACAATGTAAACAATTCCAGGTTTTTATCAGTTGTTTACATTGTTTGTACCAATTACTAATAACCCTCTACCCCCCTTCCTCCTGGAATTCTATCCCTATGTTCCCTTTTGTACATAAATATGCATCCTTCAGAAATGGTTTTAAATTTACTTGAGAAAGGAGCCGAGAGTTCCGAAACGTTGTAATCTGTTATCATTATTAGTTAGTCTTCAGTAGTTGATACCTTTTTTCAATGGCTATCAAGTTTTTTGTTTTTTTATATTTCCTACCCACTGGCTAACATGGTACGAGAACAAACATTTTCCTTGTGTTATCATACTTAATCATACATTATAATTTATAATTACTATCTTTTTTTTAATAAAGAAATTATTTTATACTAAGCATTACCTTATTAAATATCATTGTGTTCTTTATTTAAGACACAATATTCAACTATATTTGTATATTCAAAAGATATATGAATAATACCACGTTACAGTTGCTACCTTGTCTTTTTTTAACAACTGGTTCTTCACAGTCTTCTGTGACCTTTTAACTTTTTAGATACACCAATACTCCAAGAATAGTATAAACCAGGGTTTGCATATGAGTTGCACACATGGCATATTTTCTGGCACTGCAGCCAGCATGGAACCTTCATGTAGTAAATGAAGAGGGAACATCCCTTCAGTGCTCTGCTACAGCTGAGGTATAAGACACTTCCCTTTCTTTCGCAGTCCTCCCTGCCCATTAATGAGATCGGATGAGGAAAGCCTAGAGGCGGAGCTCATCATTACAGCACAAGGATCCTGCCTGGACCCTGCTGCTAGAGAGATGAGCTGCTACTGTCTGCATCCTGCAAAGGCTCCCCCGTATATCAAAGTGAAAGTAAAAAAATAAATAAATAACAGGTACATGCTATATTTACTATTCCTATCAATGTCAGGTATTTGGTGTTTTAGTAACTACATGTCCCTCACATTAACCCCTATGTAACTCGCATAAGATTTACTAATATGTGAGATATGATATATAGGGGTACTAATGAAGGACCTCAATGATGAAGATATTTACTTTTTACCTCCATATGTCTCACATGTCAGTAACCCTTATGTAAAGCACATGTGTTAATGTTAGGGACATGATGGGGTTAACTGCTATTAATATGAGGTACATTGAGTTGCTAATGCACATGGCCATGCTTTTTATCCACAACTGTGGATAAAAGTGCAACCTTTACATTGCAATGGGCCCATACCTTCCTCAGACTCAAAAGTCTTATAATATGGTTATTTTATGTTCAGTGTAAAAATATAGTAGAACAAGGCCAAGTAACATTATCTACAGCTTTGAAATTCAAAAAATTGTTCACATGACCTTGGCTGTGTACCATATTGCACAGTGGGTCCTACTCTGATAACATTTTTGCATAATAACATTCACTTATTCTAAAGTTTACAGTTTAAAAATTTAAACAGTTACCAAAGAAAAAGAAATAAATACGTAAAAGTTAAATGTCAAAATGAATTTTTATCAAATAAATTAGTTTACTTAATCACTTCAGTACCGGGCCAATTTGTGGTCCAGGACCAGACACATTTTAGGTTTATTTTATATGTGCGGTTTTGAGGGCTGTAACATTTTTCCCGTATGTCTCAGTCAATTGTCTCAACTAATTTTTGCGTCTTTTTTCGGGGACACATAGGGCTTTATTTTTATGTTGTTTTTATTTTCAAATGTGTTTTAATTTTTTTTATATCCGGGGAAAATATAAACATAATAGGAGGGAAATTGTGTCTGGTTTTCAATTTATTATTTTTTTTTTATTATTTAATAACACAAAGTGTCACTGAAAAACTTTATAAAATAGTCTTTCCTCTCCATTACGGTAATTTTTATTTTGTATGGTGTCGTTGGGGGTGGGGCTATAACCTTTAATAACAACGTTTTATTAGCGTATTATAAAAAAATTTATTATTATTTACATTTTTTTAAAACTTTTTTTATATTATATATATATATATATATATATATATATATATATATATATATATATATAATTTTTTTTATTTTTTTTTTTAAGATTGTGTCCCCATAAGGTCATAAGAGTCCTTTGGGGACATCTGATCACTTTTTTTTTTTTGTACTAGAGGCTGATTTCTCCTATAACTGGGGCTGCTACATTTAACCCCAGATGCAGGAGAAATCCAGCCTCCTGCACGCTGTATATACAGCTTACTGAGCTGATCTGGGTCCTGTAGGACCCAGCAGCTTTTGCAAGACGTGCTCCCGGCGGATCACGTGACCACTGGGTCAGAGGGCAGCTGAATTATGGCAGCGTCCATAGCTGTGTATACAGCGCTTATTGAGCGCTGTATACACAGCGATCGAGAAGGCAGGGGAGGTAATAAATCTTCCCTGCCATCTCTGTGGGAGCTCCGGCTGAAGTTACAGCCGGCTCCCAGCTTCAGTAGCTGCATGATCTCCGTGCAGCTACTGTGTTCTGACTGGACGTACCGGTACGTCCTGTCAGAACTAAGCAACCACTTCCCGGACGTATATACTCTATGGGCGGTCCGGAAGTGGTTAACCCCTTCCTTTTCTTTCTTTTCTTTTTGGTAGAGTTGGAAGGGACCTCAAGGGCCATCGGGTCCAACCCCCTGCGAGTGCAGGTTTTCCTAAATCATCCCAGCTATATGTTTATCCAGATTCCGCTTGAAGATTTCCATTGATGGAGCGCCCACCACCTCCCGTGGCAGCCTATTCCACTCTCTCACTACCCTCACTGTCAGAAAGTTTTTCCTAATGTCTAATCTGTATCTCTTTCCCTTTAGTTTCATCCTATTACTTCCTTGTGCTAATGAGAATAGGGTAGATCCCTCTGCACTGTGACTACCTTTCAGATATTTGCAGACTGCTATTAAATCTCCCCTCAGCCTTCTCTTCTGCAAACTAAACAATCCCAATTCTTTTAGCCGCTCCTCACAGGACATGGTTTGCAGACCTTCCACCATTTTGGTTGCTCTTCTCTGGACTTGCTCCAATATATCGATGTCTTTCTTGAATTGAGGCGCCCAGAACTGTACACAGTATTCCAGGTGTGGTCTGACCAGGGAAGAGTACAGCGGAATAATGACCTCTCTTGATCTAGATTCAATGCTTGTCTTAATACATCCCAGAATTTTATTAGCCTTTTTTTGCAGCAGCACCGCACTGTTGGCTCATGTTGAATTTGTGATCTACTATTATGCCCAAGTCCTTTTCCCCTATGCTATCACTTAGTTCTATTCCTCCCATACTATATATGTTTTTTACATTTCTGTTACCCAGATGTAGAACTTTGCATTTGTCCCTGTTAAATACCATTTTGTTCGCCTCAGCCCATTGTTCCAGTGTGTCTAAGTCCTTTTGAATACACTCTCTCTCCTCTCTAGTGTTGGCTATTCCTCCTATCTTCGTATCATCTGCAAATTTTATGAGTTCCCCAATAATTCCATTGTCCAGATCATTTATAAAGTTATTAAAAAGTACTGGGCCCAGAACAGAGCCCTGCTGCACCCCGCTTTTGACTTTCTTCCAGTTCGATGTGTAGCCATTTAGTATTACTCGTTGTGCCCGATCATTAAGCCAGTTGTGAATCCACCGAACTGATTTTTTGTCAAAGCCATACTTAATCATTTTTTCAATAAGAAGGTTATGTGATACTTTATCAAATACCTTACTGAAGTCAAGATATACTATGTCCACGGCATTCCCTTGGTCCAACCATTCCGTGATTTTGTTGTAGAAGGAAATCAGGTTAGTCTGACAAGATTTATTGGTCATAAAGCCGTGCTGGCTCTGGTTAATTAATGCCTTCCCATCCAGGTACCGAAGTAAATGTTCCTTGACAATTTGCTCAAAGATTTTTCCTGCTATTGAGGTCAGACTTACCGGCCTGTAATTTCCTGGATCGTCCCTTTTCCTGCTGCCGGCACTTTTCGTTTTTGACTCCCCGCCTTCCACACCCTATAACTTTTTTTTTATTTTTCCTCTCTGAGCCATATGAGGTCTTAACCCCTTGGCGACCCATGTGGTACTATTACCACATGGATGTCTAGTGCTTCACGACCGATGTGGTAATAGTACCACTTGGATGTAAACAATCCCCGCAGCGCAGTGCGGGCGTTCTTGGAGCGGGTGTTAGTTGTTTCTGACAACTAACAGCCTGCTCCATCCCCCTCCATCGGACATGAGTGCCGATTTTGGGTTTTAACCCATTGATTGCCGTGATCAAACATGATCACGGCAAACAACGGGTTGCCCGATCTTGTAGGGATCCCCGGCACCCCCCGCTGCGAGATCGGGGGGTGCTGGTATCCCTACCATGTAGCCAGGGGTCTGATTAGTCACCCCTGGCAGCCCTGAGTCCCACTTACCTCTTGTATCCTAGCCGGGATCTCCTGGAGATATGCTGTCCCGTCCGTCTGCACGAGCCAGCCGAGCCTCACTTCCTGTTTACAGAGTGAGACGTGCAGGCTCTTACTGCAGACTGTGACTCACTCTGTAACAGAGGAGTAGGTGATGCAATCATCACTCATCTAAGTGTCCCATAGGGACACATGAAAAAGTAAAAAAAAAAAAAAAAGTGGAAAAAAAAAAAAAAGTGTTTTGAAACAATTAATAAAGTTATCAAGCCCCAAAAACCCTTTTTTTCTATAGAAAATGAATTATATAAAAAAAAACCTAAAAATTAATAAAAACAATACATATTTGGTATTGCCGTGTCCGTAACAATCTGTACAATAAAACTGAAACAATATTTAATGTACACGGTGAATGATGGAAAAAAAAAACTGGAAAAAAAACCCGCCGGAAGTAGTGATTTTTCGCCATCTCACCTTACAGAATGTGCTATAAAAAGTGATCAAAAAGTCAAATGCACCTCACAACAGTACCAATAAAAAGCACACATTGTCCCGCAAAAAATAAGCCCCCAACCAACACTGTCAACCAAAAAATAAAAATGTTACGCCTCTCAGAAGATGGCGATGCAAAAAACATTGATTTATGTCTCCAAATGTGTTTTTGTTCTGCAGAATTAGTTACCCATAAAAAAATACCGTATTTTCCGGACTATAAGCCGCACATAAAAACCTACGATTTCCTCAGAAATCGTAAGTGCGGCTTATAGTCCGGTGCGGCTTATATATGGATGGAAGCGGCGGCAAAGACTGCGTGCCGCTTCCATACATACATAAAAGGCACCGTAAGGGTGCATTCACACTACCGAACGCCGGTGTGTATCACAGCCGTACACGCCGGCGTTACAGCAGGGCTGCCGGACACTTCCTATTCATTTCTATGGGAGCAGGCATGCGAGCGCTCCCCATAGAAATGAATGGACAGACACTTCCCATTCATTTCTATGGGAGCCGGCATGCGAGCGCTCCCTATAGAAATGAATGGAAAAAAGCAGTCCATTCATTTCTATGGGGAGCGCTCGCATGCCTGCTCCCATAGAAATGAATAGGAAGTGTCCGGCAGCCCTGCTGTCACGCCGGCCTGAAACAGAACGTGAAACTTACCCAGCGGTGCAGGGCCGGCGGGCATTCAGGCCTCCTCTGCCTCCGATGTTCCGTCCTTCTCCTCCGGCGCTCGCTGATAATGGCCGGGGCGCATGCGCAATATCATAATGCTTCTACTGCGCATGTGCCCTGGCCATTATCAGCTTGCGAGCGCCGGAGGAGGACGGAACATCGGAGGAAGAGGAGGCCTGAATGCCCGCCCACCCTACACCGCTCGGTAAGTTTCACATTCTGTTTCAGGCTTTTATTTTAAAACGGGGGGGGGGGGGGGGTAGTTTAACCTAACGTTTACGGTTGGGCTCTATCAGCATGATTTTGCTGATAGAGACCCTCCTCGCCTGCCGAGCGCTTCCAATAGAAGCGGCTGGCACGCGGGGGGTTAAGCGGCCGCTGGCAAAGTCTGCCTGCCGCCGCTTTCAATAAGATATAATGCGCACCGGACTGCGGCTTATAGTCCGGTGCGCCTTATATATGAACCGAGACGGACTATAAGGCGCTCATGGGCAATGCGGCTTATAGTCCAGTGCGCCTTATAGTCCGTAAAATACGGTAATATAAATGAGGTATCGCCGTAACCGTACCGACCCACAGAATAAAGATAATATGTTACTTATACTGTACGCTGCATGGCGAAAAATTTACAAGGTAAAACGCAATACCGGAATTGATTTTTTTTATTTAAATCCAGCAAAAAAAGAGTTAATAAAATGTATTCAGTAAGTTGTAGGCACCCAAAAATGGTGTCATTACAAAATACACCTCATCCCGCAAACAACAAGCCCTTATATGGCCGCGTCACCAGAAAAATAAAGAAAATATAGCATCTAGTAATGCAAAAACAAAAGCCCGCAAAAATCGCCAAATTATTAGAACTCAACTGGCTGCGTCAGGAAGGAAATATATAAGCTGTGCGAGCGGATATCAGGGGACACCCCATATTTACAGCTTATGAGCGATAAGACACCAGAAGTGACCCCCAGAGTGACTCGACCAATTATAGGAGCTACTGGGACATAGTAGGAAATTCGGTGTTTGCAATGTCCTCCGCACAGCTTATATATTCACTCTTCGCCATCCGCTGTGCAGTCACGTCTGGGATACTAATACTCACTACACCCCCTGATAAATTCTTTGAGGGGTGCAGTTTTCAAACTGGGGTCACTCCTTTGGGGAATCCACTTTTCTGGTACCTTACAGGCTCTACAAACATGACATGGCATCCAGATACCAAACATCTGACTCTGCGCTCCAAAAGCCACATAGCGCTCCTTCCCTTCTGCGCCCTGCTGTGTGCCCAAACTGCATTTTATGCCACATGTATGACACATGTATGATACTGGTGTACCCCAGATAATGCATGTAATGTCATATGTGGGTATAAATTGAAATTAGGGCACAGCCAGACACAGAAGGGAAGAAGGGTTATTGGGTTTTTGTAGCACAGACTTAGACGTTTTGGGGGGTTTTTTTGGATGCCATGACACTTTTGCAGAGACCCTAAAATTGCCCTTACAGAATGGGGTCACTTCTTGGGGAATTCCAGTTTACTGGCACCTCCAGGGCTCTGCAAAAACATCATGGCACCCAGAAAGTCCCTCTAAATCTGTACCCCAAAAGCTAAAAAGCGCAATGCTCCTTCCCTTCTGAGCCCTGCTGTGTGCCCAAGCAGCAGTTTACACCCACATATATAATTTTTTGACCCTCGGGATGGCCCACTTAATAGTTTTAGGAGTGCAGGTCTCTGACAACACAAAGTGGGTGCAACGTATTGGGCACCGAAATGACATATTTCTTTAAAAATTAAAATTTTCATTTTGTACATTAATTTTTGGGAAGCATTTTTAGGCTCAAAATGATAATACCCCTTTATTCATTCCTTGACAGGTGTAGTTTCTAAAATGGGGTCACTTTTGAGGGGTTTCCATTGTATTGGTACTTTAGGGGCTCTGCAAATGCGACATGGCACCAGAAAACTGCCCTCAAAAGCCAAATAGCCCTCTTTCCATTCTGAGCCCCGCCATGTTCCCATACAGCAGATTATGGCCACATATGGGGTATTGCCGTGTTCAGGAGACATTGTGTGACAAACTGTGGGGGCTTTTAATTCTCTATCTACTTGTAAAAATTAAAAATATGGCGCTAAATGGACAATTTATTGGAAAAAAGTAATTTTTCATTTTCACATCTCAATGGTAAAAAAATCTGTGAAACACCTGTAGGGTCCAAGTGCTCACTAAACCCCTTGATAAATTCCTTGAGGGGTCTAGTTTTCAAAATGGGGTCATTGGGGGGGGGGGGTTCCACTGTTCTAGCACTTCAGGGGCTCTCCAAATGCAACATGGTGCCTGAAACAGATTTCCGCTAAATTTGCCCTCCAAAATCCCAATAGCGATCCTTCAGCTCTGGACCTCACAGCGTGCCCATACATCACTTTACATCCACATATGGGGCATTTCTGTAGTTGGGAGAAAATGCTTGACAATTTTTGGGGTGCATTTTCTCTTTTAACCCCTTGTGGAAACGCAAAATTTGGGGTTAAAGCAACATTTTATAGCAAAAAAAATGTCACTTTTCCTTTTGTTGGGCCAATTCTGTTACACTCCTGTAGGGTCAAAGGGCTCACTATACCCCTTAGTAAATTCTTTGAGGGGTATAGTTTCCAAAATGGGGTCACATTTGGGGGTTTCCACTGTTTTGGCACCTTGGGAGCTCTGCAAACGGGACATGGTGCATGAAAAGTATTGTAGCAAAATCTGGCCTACGAAATCCAATTAGCGCTCCATCCGCTCTGAGACCGACCGTGTGCCCGTACATTAGGGTACCAGCACATATTGGGTAATGTCGTGTTCGGGAGAAATTTTGTAACAAAATGTGGGGTGCAATTTTTCCTTTAACCCCTTGTGAAGATGATAAATTTGGGGCTACAGTGACATTTTATTATAAAAAAAAAAGTAATTTTTCATTTTCACATCTCAATGGTAAAAAAATCTGTGAAACACCTGTAGAGTCCAAGGGCTCACTATACCCCTTGATAAATTCCTTGAGGGGTCTAGTTTCCAAAATGGGGTGACATTTTGGGGGTTTCCACTGTTTTGGCACCTTGGGGGCTCTGCAAACGGGACATGGTGCCTGAAAAGTATTGTAGCAAAATCTGGCCTACAAAATCCAATTAGCGCTCCATCCGTTCTGAGAGCGATCGTGTGCCCGTACATTAGGGTACCAGCACATATGGGGTATTGTCGTGTTCGGGAGAAATTGTGTAACAAAATGTGGGGTGCAGTTTCTCCTTTAACCCTTAGTAAATATGTAAATTCTAGGGCTAAATGAATATATTAGTGACAGAAATTGAAAAATGTAAATTTGACCTCCATTTTGTTGTAACTGAAATGCTGAAAGGGTTAAGAAACTTTCTAACTGCTGTTTTGGATTCTTTCAAGAGTGCAGTTTTTAGAATGGAGTGACTTTCGGGGGGTTTTATTAGAGAGGCCTTTCAAGTACCCTTCAGAACTGAACTGGTCCCTTGAAAAATGTGTTTGGAAATTTTCTTGAAAATTTGGAAAATTACTGCTTGACTTGTAAGCCTTATAATATCTGAAAAAAATGAAAGGGTGATTAAAATTTGATTGTTACATAAATCAGAGACATGGTTAATTATATTTATGAAAAAATTTGGGTAGTATGGATTTCTATTTGAAAGGCTTGCAATTTCAAAGTTTGAAAACTGCATTTTTTTCAAAATTTTCACCAAATTTCCTATTTTTTTCCATAATGAAAGACAAAACATATCGACTAAAATTTACTACTGACATGAAGTACAATGTGTTACGAAAAAACAATCTCAGAATCACTTGTGTAAGTTAAAGCGTCTCAAAGTTATTGCCATTTAAAGTGACACATGTCAGTTTTGAAAAAAGAGGCCTGGTCCTCAAGTCACTTTTGAGCTGTGTCTCTATAGGGTTAATGTTTGCAGGATAAATTTTTATTCATGATGCTATTTATTATTCTGTACAATGTAGTTGGAAGCTGGAAAAAAAAATCAGAATGTGGTGGATTTAAAGAAAAAGTGCATTTGTTCAACCTTCTTACGGGCTTCGTTTTTACGGCATTCACTGTGCAGTCAAAATAACATGTCACCCATATTCTATGTTTCACTACAACTCCGAGGATACCTCATTTATATAGTTTTATTTACATTTTAACCCCTTAACAAAAATCCAAAACTGTTTAAAAAAAAAAAAAAATCCTAAAAGTCGCCATATTATGACACCCGTAACTTTTTTATACTTCTGTGTACAGGGATGCATAGGGCATCTTTTTTTTGCAGGACCAGGTGTGCTTTTTAGTTATACCATTTTGAGGAAATGCTATTGCTTTGATCACTTTTTATTCAAATTTTTATAAGAGGCAAAACAATGAAAAAATCGGCACTTTTGACTTTTTTTCCCACTATGGCCGCTACGACGGTTACCGTACAGGAATCTTTTCTTTGGGATTTGTAGAGCGTGTGTTTTCGGACACAGAGATACCTAATGTGTAGGTGTATTTAATATAATATATATATACAGTATGTATATATATATATATATATATATATATATATATATATATATATATATGATTAGTACAGACCAAAAGTTTGGACACACCTTCTCATTCAAAGAGTTTTCTGTATTTTCATGACTATGAAAATTGTAGATCCACACTGAAGGCATCAAAACTATGAATTAACACATGTGGAATTATATACTTAACTAAAAAAGTGTGAAACAATTGAAAAAATGTCGGCTATTCTAGGTTTTTCAAAGTAGCCTCATTTTGCTTTGATTGCTGCTTTGCACCCTCTTGGCATTCTCTTGATGAGCTTCAAGAGGTAGTCACCGGAAATAGTTTTCACTTCACAGGTGTGCCCTGTCAGGTTTAATAAGTGGGATTTCTTACCTTATAAATGGGGTTAGGACCATCAGTTGTGTTGTGCAGAAGTCAGGTGGATACACAGCTGATAGTCCTACTGAATAGACTGTTAGAATTTGTATTATGGCAAGAAAAAAGCAGCTAAGTAAAGAAAAACGAGTGGCCATCATTACTGTAAGAAATGAAGGTCAGTCAGTCTGAAAAATTTGGAAAACTTTGAAAGTGTCCCCAAGTGCAGTTGCAAAAACCATCAAGTGCTACAAAGAAACTGGCTCACATGAGGACCGCCCCAGGAAAGGAAGACCAAGAGTCACCTCTGCTGCAGAGGATAAGTTCATCCGAGTCACCAGCCTCAGAAATCGCAGGTTAACAGCAGCTCAGATTAGAGACCAGGTCAATGCCACACAGAGTTCTTGCAGCAGACACATCTGCACAACTATTAAGAGGAGACTTTGTTCAGCAGGCCTTCATGGTAAAATAGCTGCTAGAAAATCACTGCTAAGGACAGGCAACAAGCAGAAGAGACTTGGTTGGGCTAAAGAACACAAGGAATGAACATTAGACCATTTGTGCTTTGGTCTGATGAGTCCAAATTTGAGATCTTTGGTTCCAACCACCGTGTCTTTGTGCGACACAGAAAAGGTGAATGGATCGACTCTACATGCCTGGTTCTCACCATGAAGCATGGAGGAGGTGTGATGGTGTGGGGGTGCTTTGCTGGTGACACTGATGGGGATTTATTCAAAATTGAAGGCATACTGAACCAGCATGGCTACTACAGCATCTTGCAGCAGCATGCTATTCCATCCGGTTTGCGTTTAGTTGGACCATCATTTATCTTGCAACAGGACAATGACCCCAAACACACCTCCAGGCTGTGTAAGGGCAATTTGACCTAGAAGGAGAGTGATGGGGTGCTACACCAGATGACCTGGCCTCCACAGTCACCAGACCTGAACTCAATCGAGATGGTTTGGGGTGAGCTGGATCGCAGAGTGAAGGCAAAAGGGCTAACAAGTGCTAAGCATCTCTGGGAACTCCTTCAAGACTGTTGGAAGACCATTTCCGGTGACTACCTCTTGAAGCTCAACAAGAGAATGCCAAGATTGTGCAAAGCAAAATGTCGCTACTTTGAAGAACCTAGAATATAAGACATATTTTCAGTTGTTTCACACTTTTTTAAGTATATAATTCCACATGTGTTAATTCATAGTTTTGATGCCTTCAGTGTGAATCTACAATTTTCATAGTCATGAAAATACAGAAAACTCTTTGAATGAGAAGGTGTGTCCAAACTTTCGGTCTGTACTATGTGTATGTGTGTGTATATATAAATATATATATACATATATATATATATATATATATATATATATATATATATATATATACACACATATACAGTATATAAAGACCAGCAAAACTGGGTATCATCCCATAAATTGCACAGCAGAAACCCCTCTCCAGGCAAAAGGGTTTGCAATACAAAAAACAATCCGTCTTCCAGCAACTTGTATGGATGGAAAAATGTCCTTTTATTGGAAAATGCAATACACCATGTATCAGTCCTCAACAGAACCTTTCTCAAGTGCACTTGAGAAAGGTTCTGTTGAGGACCGATACCTGGTGTACTGCTTTTTCCAATAAAAGGACATTTTTTACAAGTTGCTGGCAGGTATATATAAAATTTGTTAGAACCCCTAGGGGTCTTGAACCCCAGGAGGTCTGATCACTAATGCAATGCATTACAATGTTAATGCATTGCAAAATACTGGGGCTTCTATTGCAGGCTACATAGAGCATAGAACAAATAGAATGACCGCCAGGAGCCTTGTGAAGGCTCTCCGACCTGTCATACTGTCAGCTTAGCCTGCAATCACAGGGAAAATGGTGGCACCCATGCGCTGCCGGGAAAATGGCGTCTTAGTCAGCTTTGATGCCCATGATCGGTGTATAAAACAGTAGATGTTGGGATGGTGATGGCAGCCGCCTGGCTCCCAAGCAGCCGCCATAGTTAAACACCCGACATCTGCCATAATAGTACGGCGGATGTTGGGAAGGGGTTAAATAAACGAAATTTCAAAACAATTATATTGTTCATATGTATCAACAGAGATATCTTATCGATTTAACCATGCATAATCATTGTTGCTACGCTAACTTGTACTGCATTTAGATTCACTGTACACTGTAGTGTACACCTACTTTGCAGGCGACCTATGTCAATATAGCTAAAACATTTGTCATGTGATGCTGGTACTGTGAATCAGTAATTAAAGTACTAGTTAAAACTGCAGAGTACAGTTCTGCAACTGTTATTATAAATACAGCCAAACCTTTCTTCATTTCGTAAAACACACTAGTACTCAGCGACACCATCTTTGTTTACAAAACTGACCATCGATCTATGCTAAAATCTTAATGTCATGCAAAATGAGTTCTATGTGCACTACAGTTCTAAACAACTTCAAGTTATCTACAATGATATTATATAATTTAAAACCAGTGTGCACTACAGGGGACTCGAGGTCTGAGGAGGATAAATTCAGCTGTTTTGCGGCTGTGTGTCTGGCCAAATTGAAGAGCTGCAAATTATGAAGCAGATCCTGTATCTTTCCTATCTCTGTCTGCATTTGTGGCTCTGTCAATTCATTTTTAATGTATAAGTCAGTGAAAACTACATCAATGCTATTTGTGTGCAGGAGGCTTAAGGCTGAGGCCCCACGTTGCGGAATTGCAGTGTTTTTGTTTCAGATTTTGCTTCGTTTTTTTTTTTTAGCGAAAGCCAAGAATGGTTACGAAAGGAATGAAAAATAGAAACAAAGTTGTTATACTTCTCTTCTGCTCACTCCATTACTGGCTTAAGCTCTGAAAAATGCAGCAAAATATTCAACAAAAAAAAGCTGAGTTTCCGCAACGTGGGGCCTCAGCCTTAGGGCTCGTTCACATCTGAGCCTGTACTCCATTCTGCAGGTTTCCGTTTCCTGCAGGAGACTGAAACCTTTTTTTTTATTTTTTTATTTTTCTTTTTGGTAGAGTTGGAAGGGACCTCAAGGGCCATCGGGTCCAACCCCCTGCGAGTGCAGGTTTTCCTAAATCATCCCAGCATATGTTTATCCAGATTCCGCTTGAAGATTTCCATTGATGGAGCGCCCACCACCTCCCATGGCAGCCTATTCCACTCTCTCACTACCCTCACTGTCAGAAAGTTTTTCCTAATGTCTAATCTGTATCTCTTTCCCTTTAGTTTCATCCCATTGCTTCTTGTACTTCCTTGTGCTAATGAGAATAGGGTAGATCCCTCTGCACTGACTACCTTTCAGATATTTGTAGACTGCTATTAAATCTCCCCTCAGCCTTCTCTTCTGCAAACTAAACAATCCCAGTTCTTTTAGCCGCTCCTCATAGGACATGGTTTGCAGACCTTCCACCATTTTGGTTGCTCTTCTCTGGACTTGCTCCAATATATCGATGTCTTTCTTGAATTGAGGCGCCCAGAACTGTACACAGTATTCCAGGTGTGGTCTGACCAGGGAAGAGTACTGCCGGCATGTTTCAATCCCATTCATTTGAATGGGCTTGAAAAGTCTCCGGCTGTGTGCGCTGGTGAGTGTTTTATGTGCTCTGCGGTGAAACCGTTTTTTAAAACCAGACACAGAGTCGGACATGCAGTACTCTGTGTCCGGTTTTTTAAAAAAACGGTTTCGCCGCGGCGCGTATAAAACGCTCACCGGCGCTCACGGTTGGACTCTGCATGACAGGTTTCCATCTTCTGCATTTAGAAGACGGAAACCTGAAAACGGAGTTCAAGCGCTGATGTGCACCCAGCGTAAGTTTGTTTCTTTTCAGGTGGTGACTCACTGTATACACAGGTGTAGCTATAGCCAAATCCAGTTCCTGGTCACCAGTGCTGTCACTTTGGGGTAAGTGTGACACTCATTAATTCCTGGCTATGGTTTTGCTGTTACCGAACCTCCAGGAATTAAAAGTGGCTGAAATTAATCCACATTTCATTAGAGAAACAAATATATTGAAAAGCTCTGTATTATCTTTGTCAAAAGCTACTCCTTTTACTACAAAATATTCGTGAACTATAATATACTAAAATGTACATTCAACCTACATGTCATGGCAACTGTTACACTCGAAGCTCATGTGTGACTTTCACAAAAATAAACTTAGGTTTTCTATAGCTTTAAAACATAAATTTCCTTTTGTTGTATCTTAAATATATCCTCCATTTCCTAATGCGCATTCAGTATAGTGGATCACATAGAATAAAACCTAAATATAGACCTCTTTATATGTGTTTTACTTTTTCCTTCTTGGGTGCATTTTGAATTTTACTTAGGCGTATTTCTGACATCACAGAACTGCAGCTTACATGACATTAGATGACATTTAGAGTGGATCCAACAAGGTCACCAGGTCACAATGTGCTCTTTGTCAATCAACTGACCGCACTAACCATGCTCAGAGTTACATGCTCTCACACAATAGATTACTCATGAAATGCTGAAGCCATGCATAAAGTAAGTTATTACTTACATTCACTTTTAACCTGCATTGCTATTACTCACTCCATATTAAAGGGATTCCATTATTGGGAAAACTGATTTTTAACTAAGCATATATTTGCATAGCCTTTAGGAAAGACTATTCTGGACATACCTTTTATTTGTTAATCCCCTCAGCTCTTTTTAATTAGCCCGCTTTTAGTGATATGCTAATTAGCTACCTCGGAGCATTCCGGAACTTCACTGAGCATTGTGTGTTGTGTGTAAACAGGGAGAGGTGAGAGCAGGGAAGGCTGCTGCTAATGATGATGATGGCTCATCAGCCTTCCCTGCTCTCACCTCTTTCTAAAGGATATGCAAATATATGCTTAGTTAGAAATCTGTTTTTCCAATGATAGAATCCCTTTAATCTGTTTGTCCAATTAATTGTTAGACAATTCATGCAAACTTTTGGCTAGAATGAAAGATTGATGAATGAACTTTTGCTTTTTTACAAATAAAATATCTAAAGAGAAAATAGATAACTTTAGCAACAAACCAAATTGATACAATACCAATGGAAAAGTTTACTAACTTTGACTTTTAATACTGTATGCTCATATTATATGCAGTTATTTCGCCCTTCTCCGCATCCAGAGTGGGATTAACAGAGTATGATCATGTTACAATATATATATATATATATATATATATATATATATATATATATATAATTATTATTATTTATTTTATTTTTTTTAATTATATTATGATATACTGTATAGCACTATTCACAATACCATTATCTGGACTATTTTAAAGGGATCCTCTTTGAAACACATTTTTTTCTGAGTGACACGTCGAAATAGCCTTAAAGGGGTTGGCCACCCTTAATCTGAAAAAACCACAGTGCCCCAGGCAACTCAGAAAGATGGTTATAGGACAAATGTGCTGTAAAAATGATATTTATTTTACCTGTTCCCCATTAAAATGAGATTTTGCAGTGTGAGCTCAGCCGGCTTGTGTGGGCGGGACATCAATAAACTGAAAGTAAAACTCCTGACCTACATTCCAGACTGAGGCGCATCACAGCGCTGCCCATACATAGGATGTGATCACACAGCTTCATTCACCTCAGCACCTCCGGCTAGCAGAATGTACCACTCACAATGGCTGTCACTGTCACAACACAGGGCTGAATCCTAGGGGTCATGCATAACTAATAGCCGCTGAGGGCCGCTATGATTCATCCAATTTGAATGGAGCCCCAAAACACCTTTTTTAGCGCTAAATTCAATAAAATGCCACCGAACACCATCGATTACAATAGGGTTGTGACTAAATACTATACTCAGTAAGGACCTGCTCCTTATCACTTATAGTATTAGCTGCCTCAGTGTGATCTATTTCCCATTACTGGTCAGGACCTTTTCCCCCCCTAGTGGTCAGGATCTGAACTGAAGTAGTATTTAGCCAGCTCACAGTAAAATGGCCAAATCTCCTACTCCAGAAGGACCAGGTCCTCACCAGTGACTCATATATGTACATATATAGGTACATATATATGTACACAGCCAGGTCCTCACCAGTCCAAATTCCAGGGAAGAGTTCAAATTCTTAAGATCCCCCTTGCAAGATATAGTAAATGAAATTCCAGGGACTCCAATATGCTTCCAAAGTGAAATTTTACTCCGACAAATAAACATTTCGGTCTACAAGACCTTCCTCAGTAGGAAGCCAAACAAAATGGATAGGGAGTCCTGGTGGATGAGTGCCCAGGACTCCCTATCCATTTTGTTTGGCTTCCTATACCTCCTTCTTCCTAATGACACACTGAGGAAGGTCTTGTAGACCGAAACGTTTATTTGTCGGGATAAAATTTCACTTTGGAAGCATACTTAGAGTGCCGGGAATTTCATTTACAATATCATGATGGCCGTGAGACGCCATTTCCGAGCACCAGCCTAATCACAGAGTGATGGTTCATTATTCACAAGATATACGCCCCCTTGCAAGATACTCACAGGGGAGGGGATAACCCCTGTAAGTCTACCCCCGCACTGCTAGCAGTTATTTCACCAATAGCCATATATTTCCTGTGCACCCCCAGACAAGCATTCTATATCTTTCTAGTGCACCCCCATAGTGTTAATAAGCACTCCACAGCTCAGAACACTCCAAACAAGTTTCACACAGCTCCCCATGTGTCTTTTATGGCCGAAGCCCAACGTGGTGGAAAAGCACGGCAAAAACTGCAGCATATTCCAGAATTTCTTTATGCCTCTCATGCAAACCTAAGGCTTAGTTCTCACGTAAATTACGTGTGGCTTATTCTGGCACTGGAAAAAAACGCTTCCTAATTAGGAAGTGATTTTTGGGACCTTGGCCCGCTTTTTGTGGAACTTTTTAAAAAAAAAAAAAAAACGCTTCCAACAAGGCCAGGCGGTTTTCCCATCCCTTAAAAGAGAACGGGACGCAAAAAATGCATCGCGTTTGTACCGCACTTTTTTTGTAAAAAAAAACGCGACGCATTTTTATGCAAAAAAACGCGTGGTAAAAAACGCGCGTTTTGTGCTTCCCAATCACTTCTATTGCTTTCTTCAGGTGGAAAATGCCTGAAGAAAGGTCATGTCGCTTTTTTTTTCATCTAGCATAAAAAAAACGCTAGCGAAACAAACAAACAAGTCCTCTACATAGACTATCATTGTATGGAGGCGGAGTATGACGTGGATTCTGCAGTCAAAATCCGCCTCCATGTTCCCGTGTGAACTAGCCCTAACACAGATATGAAAGATTCCTACATTCTTCATGAGCCTCTTGTGCATCGCCAAACCCCCCCCCTTCCTGAATGTACCTTCAGTGCAAGGAGCACACAACCCCCCCCCCCCCCGCTCTCCATGTTCCTCTCTACTATGCACCCCACATCTCTCCCCCCACAGTATACCCCACATTATACAATGCACCCCACATCTCTCCACACTACAACATGCACCCGACAACTCCCATAGTACACCATGCACCCATGATCTCCCCCCCCCCACAGTACTCCATGCACCCTACATCTCTCACCCCCACTACACAAAGCACCCCAAATCTGCCCCCCCAGTACACTGTGCACCCCATATCTCTCCCCATTAGACAATGCACCCCACAACTCCCCCACATTATACAATGCACCCCACATCTCTCCACCTCCACACTACAACATGCACCTTACAACTCTTACCCCATAGTACACCATGCACCTGAGATCTGCCCCCCTAGTACACCATACACCTACATCTCTCAGCCCCACTACACAAAGCAGCCCAGATCTATCCCCCAGATTTATCCTCCCCTCCACACCATGCATCCTACATTTCACCCACACTACACAATAAACCCCACATCTTTCATATCCCCACAATACACCAGGCACCTCACATCTATGCATGTTCCTCCACTGCAATGGCATACAACTTTATTACATGTGCAAGGACCTTCCTGCAAGCACAGACATGCCTACCCAGTAACAAGACTAGAGAGTCATGTGACTGTGACGTCATAAGGTCCTTGCTGAATAGTGAAAGACCAGGCAGAAGAGCAGAGCAGGCACAGACACGTGACATGGTCAAGCTGTGTCACATGCCCCTCCATGTCACGAGCTCAGTGGTCAGAGGAGGAGTGTCAGAGAGCTGGCAGAGTCAGGTAAGGGGGGGGGGGGGGGGGGGGGGGTGGCTTCAAAAATAAAGGGACAGGTGTAGAATTGAAAATGAATGTCTATGAGAAAGTTTATTATTTATCTTTGGGCTACACATTACAGACTGTTAGTTATAAAGTGGCCAACCCCTTTAAGAAAGGCTATTCTTCTCCTACCTTTCGTTGTCTTCTCCGCGTCGCCGTTCCGTCTCTAAAAGAGTTCTCTCGCAGCACTTGGGGCGGGCCCCAGCACTCAAACAGCACTGGGGGCATCCCCAATGCTGCGAGAGAACTCTCTCCAGCGCCGCCTCCATCTTCGTCAGCAACGTCCTCTTCTTTCGGCGCAGGTTTCAGACTTCTAGGTCTTGGGCAGAGCAGACTGCGCATGCCCTCAGGCCACAAGAAAATGGCTGCTTACACAGTATTGAACTCATTTGCATACTGACAAAAAACGGGATTCATATGGAACGGCGGCACGGAGAAGACAACGAAAGGTAGGAGAAGATTAGCCTTTCTTAAGGCTATTCCAATGTGTTGCTCAGAAAAAAATGTGTTTGAAAGATAGGATCCCTTTAAAAACATCCTCATGTAACTATTTAATTTATACCTGATCATGTAACTTCTCCTCTTATGAAAGGGATTTATCTTTATACAACCCAAATAGTAAATTTTACCAATATATAGTTATTAATATAGATGTATTTTTAAGCTCGACCCATTATCTTCCTGTCAATAACATCCACCAATAGTTTGAGTAATGAGCCTGAGTTCTGTAACTTTTTCCTAACAAGAAAAGGCAGATCAGATCAATGGGTTACTATGAAGACCTAACATTTTGAGAACAAATGTTACTTTGTCAGGCGTGCTATTTTGTGCATTCTTTTCTACGTGATTGAATCTATCAATAACTTTGGCTGAAATGTTGACATTTCCTTATTTACAACTGGTAATGGTATTGTGAATTGTGGATTTACTTGCATGACATATAGCTTATATACAATGTGTAATTTGCTACATTTCACATAGATTTTGTTACTTTTCTTCCTATAAATGGGTGACACTGTAATCTGATTTGACAGATTTCTTCTATGTGACTTTATTCTTTGATTTGGCCGTATTTGTTTTACACTTGCCATGTGTCTCTGATGCCTAATGGCCATGTCCAATAAACTAGCAGCTTCAAATAAAGACATTTTATCTGATGCAATAGCAAGAGTGACCAGATTCAGAAATCTGAATGACAAAAGTTCTCACAATAGATGAAGAGATCACTTTTTCAAAAACTGCTTTATATGTCTTCTCAAATTTAGACATAAATGCATATGTGCACTCGTTACTGATAACACTGAACAATAAAAAAAACTTCTAATGCCCATATCTCCTGACTCATTTGGGCTATGAAGATAATTTTAGATTAATTTTAAAGATGAGAATCTTATCTTTAAAATGATACCAAGGACTTGATGTTAACCCTTACTTACTTTGCCGAAGCGATTCACTGTTGAAAACACTATTGGGGATTGAGATCTCATTGAAGATCTCAATTCCCAACAGCGTTTTTAACAGCAATTCTCTCAAAATCCATAAGGGCTATTATGAAAAACTTTCTCATCTTTAAAATTAATCTAAATTTATCTCCATAGCCCAAATGAGTCCTGAGATACAGGACTTTAAATTGTCCACCCCCTCCCTCCTGTCTCGGGAAGCATTAGTTGGAGGAGGACTCCTGCAGCGTGCACAGAGACAGAGAAGCATTTTTTCTGTCTCTGTGCCTAACCTGTATGTGACCCCAGGAGGGGGGAGAAGGGGCTTTAGTCCCTATTTCCCCCCTCCTGTCAATCAGAGGGCATACTATACTTTACTATACTGCTCTCTGATTGTCACATACATGTAATTACCCCCTGAGATTTACTAGAGGGGTATTCTTATTTTATACCCTCTGAACATAACCAGAAAGTTTACTGGCCCTGTCACCCAGACAGGTCGCAGCGCCAAAAAAATAGTTGCACCAAACACACAACATATACACAATATCATGAATAAAGTTTACATTTCACCCAATCCCTGTCCTGTTTATACTTGAGCTTTCTAGAGTTAAATACGCCTCTAATGATATCCGTTACATGCTAAAATAATAGTAATAACTATTATCACTAGAAATGACTGTATAGTTTGCTAAAATTTTTTATAGGGGGATGGAAAATAATATTATGTAAAGTCCTATTTAATTTGCATGCAGAAAATGGGTTGGCGCATTTCTGCGATTTTGGCAATCCTTTAACCCCTTAACGACCGGCCCATAGGGAATCTACGTTGGCACTGACAGGTCCTTCCTGACTGCCCTATAGGAAAACTACGTCGGGCAGTCAGGGAAGGATTCCCTGTCAGTGCCGACGTAGTTGGAGCAAGTCTTAGCTGTATCTGACAGCTAAGACCTTGCTCCATAACCCTCCATCGGAGGGGTCTCCGATGGGGGGGGGGGGTTTAACCCCTTCAGTTCCGTGATCAAACATGATCACGGAACTGAAGCGGTTCTGTGTATGGTGCCGGTCAGATCGGCACCCCCCGCGGCGAGATCGGGGGGTGCCAATATACAAAACATGCAGTCTGGGGTCTGGCCAGTGACCTCAGACTGCCTGAGCCCCCCGTTACCTGGTTGATCCTGCCCCGGACTCAGGAAGCCAAGCGATGCGTCTACATCGCTCGGCTTCCTGTTACAGACTGGAGACACGTGCAGCCTGTGTTTCCTGCCTGTAACATTGATTCAGCAATGAAATCATTGCTGAATCAAGTGTCCTAAAAGAGACACATAAAAAAGTGAAATAAAAAGTGAAAAATAAATAAAGCTTTTGAAAAAAATGAATAAAGTTATAAAGCCCCAAAAATCCCCTTTTTTCTATAGAAAATGAGTTATGTAAAAAAAAAAACTAAAAATTAATAAAAACAATACATATTTGGTATCATCGCGTCCGTAATAATCTGTACAATAAAACTGAAATAATATTTAATGTATACGGTAAACGTCGGGAAATAAAAACGGAAAAAAACCCCACCGGAAGTAGTGATTTTTTTGCCATCTCACCTTAGAAAATATGCTATAAAAAGTGATCAAAAAGTCATATGCACCCCACAATAGTACCAATAAAAAGCGCAGGTTGTCCCGCAAAAAATAAGCCCTTAACCAACACTGTCAACCGAAAAATAATAATCTTACGCCTCTCAGAAGATGGCGATGCAAAAATCACTGATTTATGTCCCCAAATGTGTTTTTGTTCTGCAGACTTAGTATCGCATAAAAAAATACTATAAATGAGGTATCGCCGTAACCGTACCGACCCGCAGAATAAAGACCACATGTTACTTATACTGTACGCTGCATGGCGCAAAATTTAAAAGGGAAAATTCAATGCCAGAATTGATTTTATTTTTTTTAAATCCAGTAGAAAAAGAGTTAATAAAATGTATTCAATAGATTGTAGGCACCCAAAAATGGTGTCATTACAAAATGCATCTCATCCCGCAAACAACAAGCCCTTATATGGCTACGTCACCAGAAAAATAAAGAAAATATAGCATCTAACAATGTGAAGACAAAAACCCGCAAAACTCGTCAAATCATTTGAATACAACTGGCTGCAGCAGGTAGGGAATATATAAGCTGCGTGAGCGGATATCAGGAGACACCCCAGATTTACAGCTTATGAGGGAACAGACACCAGAAATGACCCCCAAAGTGAACCCCAGAGTGACTCCCCCAAACATAGGAGCTACTGGGACATAGTAGGGAATTTGGTGTTTGCAATGTCCTCCGCACAGCTTATATATTCACTCTTCGCCATCCGCTGTGCAGTCACGTCTGGGATACCAATACTCACTACACCCCCTGAGAAATTCTTTGAGGGGTGCAGTTTTCAAACTGGGGTCACTCCTTTGGGGAATCCACTTTTCTGGTACTTTACAGGCTCTACAAACATGACATGGCGTCCAGATACCAAACATCTGAATCTGTACTCCAAAAGCCTCATCGCGCTCCTTCCCTTCTGCGCCCTGCTGTGTGCCCAAACTGCAGTTTATGCCACATGTATGACACATGTATGACACTGGTGTACCCAGGATAACGGACGTCATATGTGGGTATAAACTGATATTCGGGCACAGCCAGACACAGAAGGGAAGAAGGGTTATTGTTTTTGGATGCCATGACACTTTTATAGAGCTGAAACACCAGTAAAGTGGAATCCCCTGATATGTGACCATATTTTGGAAACTACACCTCTGAAGGATTCATCCAGGGGTACAGAGAGCATTTTTAACCCCCAAGTGTTGCTATAACTTATTATCCATAAATGAATACGAAGCTGATTGTGTGAAGTGAAAATGACCATTTTTCCAGGAATACGTTATTTCAGTGCCTAATATGTTGTGTCCGACTTTTTATCAGAGATGAACGCTCTGAAAGCTGTTGTACCCGGGATACCCCCTACCAGTTTTTGGAGTGTGTATCTCTGCTGACATAAGTTGGGCACAACATATCGGGCACTAAAATGGCAAATCTCTGGAAAAATTTCATTTTTAACTTCTCATTATCAGTTGCGATTTCATTTCTGGAAACTAAATAAATGCAACACTCAAGGGTTAAAAACGCTCACTACGCCACTTGATAAATCCCATCAGTGGGCTAGTGTCCAAAATGGGGTGACATGTCTGCAGATTCCACTTTATTGGCAATTCAGGGTCTTTGCAAAAGTGACGTCCAAAAACCAAACTGTGCGCCAAAAACCAAAATAGCGCTCCTTCCCTTCTGTGCCCAAACAGCCGATTCTATCCACATATGGCATTAAGTCCGTTATCCGGGGTACACCAGTGTCATACATGTGGGCATACACTGACATTTGGGTACACAGCAGGGCGCAGATGTGAAGGAGCGATATGTGCTTTTGGAGTGCAGATTTAGATTGTTGGTGTTTGGACACCGTGTCACATTTCCATAGACCCTAAAATTGCCCCTACAAAATGGGGTCACTTCTTGGGGAATTCCAGTTTACTGGAACCTCTAGGGCTCTGCAAAAACATCATGGTGCCCAGAGGGTCCCTCTAAATCTGTACCCCAAAAGCTAAAAAGTGCAGTGCTCCTTCCCTTCTGAGCCCTGCTGTGTGCCCAAGCAGCAGTGTACACCCACATATGTAATTTTGTGCCCCTGGGGATGGCCCACTTAATAGTTTCAGGAGTGCAGGTCTCTGACAACACAAAGTGAGTGCAACGTATTGGGCACCGAAATGGCATATTTCTTTCAAAATTTAAATTTTCATTTTGTACATTAATTTTTGGGAAGCATTTTTAGGCTCAAAATGATAATACCCCTTGATACATTCTTTGATGGGTGTAGTTTTTAAAATGGGGTCACTTTTGAGGGGTTTCCATTGTATTGATACTTTAGGGGCTCAGCAAATGCGACATGGCACCTGAAAACTATTCCAGCCACATCTGCCCTCCAAAACACAAATAGCGCTCTTTCCATTCTGAGCCCCACCATGTTCCCATACAGCAGATTATGGCCACATATGGGGTATTGCCGTGTTCTGGAGAAATTGTGTAACAAACTGGGGGGCTTTTTCTCTTTTAACCCCTTGTGAAAATGAAAACTTTGGGGATAAAGTAATTTTTAACCTACACATCCCAAAGTTAGTAAAAATCTGTGAAACGGCTATAGGGTCAGAATACTCACTATACCCCTCAATGAATACCTTAAGGGGTCTAGTTTATAAAATGGGGTCATTTATGGGGGTTTTCAATTGTTTTGGTAACTCAAATCTTGTTTGAATGTGCAATGGGCCTGAAATATCTGCATGCAAAATTTGTGTCTTGAAATTCAGTTGGTGCACCCATCTCTTTGGGCCCTACCGTGCGTCCGTACATAGGATTAAGGCCACAAAGTGTACATTTTTGAATACGGGAGAAATGGGGTCATTTATTTTGGGGTGTTTTTCTTTATTTTCATGCCTTGTGTGCAAAAAAACTGCCTTTAAAATTATTCTTTTGTGTAAAAAATATGAGAATTTTTTGTTTGACACAAATTCTTTTAAAACCTATGGGGTCAAAATACTGACTATACCCCTCAATGAATACCTCAAGGGGTCTAGTTTATAAAATGGTGTCATTTATTGGGGTTTTAAATTATTTTGATAACGCAAATCTTGTTTGAATGCGCAATGGGCCGGAAACATTTAGAAGCAAAAATTGTGTCTTGAAATCCAGTTGGTGCTCCCTTCTTTTTGGGCCCTACCGTGCGTCTGTACATAGAATTAAGGCCACAAAGTGTACGTTTTTGAACACAGGAGAAATGGAGTCATCTACTTTGGAGTGTTTTTCTTCATTTTCATGTGTTATGTGCAAAAAAACTGCCTATAAAGTGACACTTTTGTGTAAAAAAATATGATTTTTTTTTTTGTTTGACGCAACATTTATAAAAACTTATGGGGTAAAAGTACTCACTATACCCCTCAATGAATACCTTAAGGGGTCTAGTTTATAAAATGGTGTCATTTATGGGGGTTTTCAATTGCTTTGGTAAGTGAAATCTTGTTCAAATGTGCAATGGGCCTAAAATATCTGCAAGCAAAATTTGTGTTTTGAAATCCATTTGGCCCTCCCTATCTCTTAGGCCCTACTATATGTGTGTACATAGGACTAAGGCCACAAAGTGTACAACACGGGAGAAGTGGGGTGATATATTTTGGGGTGTGTTTCTTCTTTTTGATGTGTTCTGTGCAAAAAAACTGGCTTTAAAATGACACATATTTGAAGAAAATGAAAATGTAATTTTTTTCATCATTTGTAATAATTCTTGTAAAATAATATTTGTTTGATCAAAATGCTCCCTATACCCCTCAAAGAATACCTGAAGGGGTCTAGTTTTACAAATTGGGTCATTTAATGGGAGTTTCTGTCATTGTGCCACCTATTCCTGTCTGCAAACATAGCTTGGTACAGGAAAAAATCACAAACTCAAAATTTCCAAAATTTGCATATAAACTTGATAAACTTGTAAATTGTCTAAGTTACTCAAATATGTTAAAATTATTTCAAATATGCTTGAAACACAAAAGGAACATTTGGAAGTATATAACTACTATTTTTTTTGCCCTGTATTATTGTGCATATGTGAGATATCGCAGCTGAAAATGGAAAACATTGAAAAAATGTCAATTTTCAGCATTTGCGAGTTTTTTAATAAATTTACACAAGTTATATCAGTCTAATTGTATCTTCTCAGTAAAATACAACATGTCACGAAAAAACTCAGAATCGCTTGGATGCGCTATACTGTTACAGAATTATTCACTGGTCACACAGGGCAAATTTCCAAAATTTGGCTTAGTCGTTAAGGTCCAAAATAGGCTGGTCACTAAGGGGTTAACACCCGCCCCTGTTAATATATACATGTGTGGTATGTATGAACTCCTCAGATATTGCAGTTTTTAGAAAGTACATTTTGTTTGCAGAAAGGGATTGTTTGAGCAGCACTTTAGTGGCAAATTTGAATTTTTGTGCAATCTTTGCTTGAAATCTCTGTTTGCCGCAACGTTGCATAAAGGTGATTGTACAGTCATGGGCAAAAGTTTTGAGAATGACACAAATATATTTTCACATGATCTGCTGCCCTCTGGTTTTTATGCGTGTTTGTCAGATGTTTTTATCACATACAGAAATATAATTACAATCATATTATGAGTAACAAAAGCTTATATTGACAGTTAGAATGAGTTAATGCAGCAATTCAATATTTGCAGTGTTGAACCTTCTTCTTCAGGACCTCTGCAATTCTCCCTGGCATGCTCTCAATCAACTTCTGGACCAAATCCTGACTGATAGCAGTCCATTCTTGCACAATCAATGCTTGCATTTTGTCAGAATTTGTAGGTTTTTGTTTGTCCACCCGTCTCTTGATGATTGACCACAAGTTCTCAATGGGATTAAGATCTGGGGAGTTTCCAGGCCATGGACCCAAAATCTCTGTTTTGTTACCTGAGCCATTTAGTTATCAACTTTGCTTTATGGCAAGGTGCTCCATCATGCTGGAAAAGGCATTGTTGATCGCCAAACTGCTCTTGGACGGTTGGGAGAAGTTGATCTTGGAGGACATTCTGGTACCATTCTTTATTCATGGCTGTGTTTTTAGGCAAGACTGCGAGAGAGCCGATTCCCTTGTCTGAGAAGCAACCCCACACATGAATGGTTTCAGGATGCTTTACAGTTGGCATGAGACAAGACTGGTGGTAGCGCTCACCTTGTCTTCTCCGAATAAGCTGTTTTCCAGATGTCCCAAACAATCGAAAAGGGGATTCATCAGAGATAATGACTTTACCCCAGTCATCAGCAGTCCACTCCCTGTACCTTTTGCAGAATATCAGTCTGTCCCTGATGTTTTTTCTGGAGAGAAGTGGCTTCTTTGCTGCCCTCCTTGATACCAGGCCTTGCTCCAAGAGTCTCCGCCTCACAGTGCTTGCAGATGCACTCACACCTGCCTGCTGCCATTCCTGAGCAAGCTCTGCACTGCTGGTAGCCCGATCCCGCAGATGAAACACTTTTAAGAGACGTCCTGGCACTTGCTGGTCTTTCTTGGGCGCCCTGCAGCCTTTTTTGCCAACAATGGAACCTCTCTCCTTGAAGTTCTTGATGATGCGATAGATTGTTGACTGAGGTGCAATCTTTCTAGCTGCGATACTTTTCCCTGTTAGGCCATTTTTGTGCAGTGCAATGATGACTGCACGCGTTTCTTTAGAGATAACCATGGATAACAGAAGAGAAACAATGATGCCAAGCACCAGCCTCCTTTTAAAGTGTCCAGTGGTGTAATTCTTACTTAATCATGACAGATTGATCTCCAGCCCTGTCCTCATCAACACCCACACCTGTGTTAATGGAGCAATCACTGAAACGATGTTAGCTGGTCCTTTTAAGGCAGGGCTGAAATGATGTTGAAATGTGTTTTGGGGGATAAAGTTCATTTTCTAGGCAAATATTGACTTTGCAAGTAATTGCTGTTAAGCTGATCACTCTTTATAACATTCTGGAGTATATGCAAATTGACATTAGAAAAACTGAAGCAGTAGACTTTGTAAAAATTAATATTTGTATCATTCTCAAAACTTTTGGCCATGACTGTACATATGAAACATTAAGTTGTGTTTTTATATACGGCATGCTGTGCAATCTCAAAAAAGTTAGCTTTTGGTGTCAGTTTGCTAGGTGCAGTATAGCTTTTTAACATATTAGTGAATAACAGCAAAATCCTGCTTGTCTTCTGTATTTTTGTTTTTGGGAGTCCAAGCTCTTGTTGTAGTTGATGTTTGCTGTACATATAGTATATATACACATTGTATACACCATAAGCTATTATTTTAAATGTATTTTTTGTATATGAATGTGAGATTGAACATGAGTTTTAGGTGCAAATATGTGTTTTTAGTGTGTTTTTTTTTTTTTTTTTTTTTTAATTATTTGTGTTTGTCACAAAGTTGCATGAAGGTTGATATGGCTATTGCTGACTCATTGAGACATATGTAATCTTCAGGTTGTCTACTTTCACAAAATATATAGGGTTTAGGGGTTCACCTGCTTTTCACGGTGTGTAATCCCTACATTTTATAGGATGATAATTTTTTAACATTTCCAGCTTCAAAGCAGATTTTTGTTCCTTCCAGTTCTGGCGATTTTCTGAAGACACATGTATGCGTGTTTAGGCCATAGTGTTAAGAATGAATTCTGCATATGTTGAACTCTTATTTTTATGAGGTTTTCTGCATATAATTTATTGTTTGGTTTCTACTTTTAACAATTTATTAGCATTTTTTCGTAAAACATTCACTTTAAATCAAAATTGCATGAAGGTGCCTGTTCGTATACAGTACAGTACAAAGTGGCATTCTGACAATGCTGCAGGTGTCTACTTTAAGAAAATGTATAGGTATAGGGGGTTGGATGATATTTTAATGTTGCAATTTAGGTTTGATTTATCCATCTCAAAACTGTGAAAATTGCTCTGGCTACTGGAGGTGCAAAATTGCCAGAGACCCTTGGCAGTGAAAGGGTTAACCTAGAGATAAATTTCTATTCTCCTTTATGATCTTAAACATGATCAGCAAATTCCAATATGGACCATGCTACAATGTTGGCCAAAAGTATTGGCACCCCTGCAATTCTGTCAGATAATACTCATTTTCTTGCAGAAAATGATTGCAAGCACAAACTCTTTGGTATTAATAGCTTCATTTATTTTGCTTGCAATTAAAAAACACAAAAGAGAATGAAGAAAGTCAAATCATTGATCATTGTACACAAAACTCCAAAAATGGGCCGGACAAAAGTATTGGCACCCTCAGCCTAATACTTGGTAGCACAACCTTTAGACAAAATAACTGCGGACAACCGCTTCCGGTAACCATCAATGAGTTTCTTACAATGCTCTGCTGGAATTTTAGACCATTCTTCTTTGGCAAACTGCTGCAGGTCCCTGAGATTTGAAGGGTGCCTTCTCCAAACTGCCATTTTGAGATCTCTCCACAGGTGTTCTGTGGGATTCAGGTCTTGACTCATTGCTGGCCACTTTAGAAGTATCCAGTGCTTTCTCTCAAACCATTTTCTATTGCTTTTTGAAGTACCGTATTTTCCGGACTATAAGGCGCACATAAAAACCTACGATTTCCTCAGAAATCGTAAGTGCGCCTTATAGTCCGGTGCGCCTTATATATGGATGGAAGCGGCGGCAAAGTCTGCGTGCCGCTTCCATACATACATAAAAGGCACCGTAAGGGTGCATTCACACTACGGAACGCCAGCGTGTATCACAGCCGTACACGCCGGCGTGACAGCAGGGCTGCCGGACACTTCCCATTCATTTCTATGGGAGCCGGCATGCGAGCGCTCCCCATAGAAATGGGCTCTATCAGCATGATTTTGCTGATAGAGCCCCTCCTCGCCTGCCAAGCGCTTCCAATAGAAGCGGCTGGCACGCGGGGGGTTAAGCGGCCGCTGGCAAAGTCTGCCTGCCGCCGCTTTCAATAACATATAATGCGCACCGGACTGCGCCTTATAGTCCGGTGCGCCTTATATATGAACCGAGACGGACTATAAGGCGCTCATGGGCAATGCGCCTTATAGTCCGTAAAATACGGTATGTTTTGGGTCATTGTCCTGCTGGAAGACCCATGACCTCTGAGGGAGACCCAGCTTTCTCAAACTGGGCCCTACATTATGCTGCAAAATTTGTTGGTAGTCTTCAGACTTCATAATGCCATGCACACGGTCAAGCAGTCCAGTGCCAGAGGCAGCAAAGCAACCCCAAAACATCAGGGAACCTCCGCCATGTTTAACTGTAGGGACTGTGTTCTTTTCTTTGAAGGCCTCTTTTTTTCCTGTAAATTCTTTGTTGATGCCTTTACCCAAAAAGCTCTACTTTTTTCTCATCTGACCAGAGAACATTCTTCCAAAACGTTTTTGGCTTTCTCAGGTAAGTTTTGGCAAACTTCAGCCTGGCTTTTTTTTATGTCTCTGGGTAAGAAGTGGGGTCTTCCTGGGTATCCTACCATACAGTCCCTTTTCATTCAGACGCCGACGGATAATACAGGTTGACACTATTGTACCCTCGGACTGCAGGGCAGCTTGAACTTGTTTGGATGTTAGTCAAGGTTCTTTATCCACCATCTGCACAATCTTGCGTTGAAATCTCCCATCAATTTTTATTTTCCGCCCACATCTAGGGAGGTTAGCCACAGTACCATGGGCTTTAAACTTCTTGATAAGACTGCGTATGGTAGACACAGGAACATTCAGATCTTTGGAGATGGACTTGTGGTCTTGAGATTGCTCATGCTTCCTCATAATTTTGCTTCTCAAGTCCTCAGACAGTTCTTTGGTCTTCTTTCTTTTCTCCATGCTCAATGTGGTACACACAAGGACACAGGACAGAGGTCGAGTCAACTTTAATCCATTTCAACTGGCTGCAAGTGTGATCTAGTTATTGCCACCACCTGTTAGGTGCCTCAGATAAGTAACAGTTGCTGTTAATTACACAACTGTGAAAAACATCTTGCGTGGTACCAGTCCCAAAGAAACCCAACCCAATGGGCTACAATCACTACCGACCTGTAGCACTGACATCCCACATGATGAAGGTTCTAGAGAGACTGGTCCTGACACACCTACGCACCCTAGTGAGCTCCACTCTGGACCCCCTCCAAGGCTTTAAGTGGAATTTTTGAAATTAACCCTCTTGATAAGATATGGATAACTTCATGATTGCCGTTGTTCTGCCAATCATGCAAGGACCCTTAGAGATCGCAAGAATGGATATATGGATCATCAGGCCAAGAATGTGTCCTACCACTTTGTTCATTCTGAATTTGTTAAAGTAGCATTTGCGTTTGTATGTTCTTCTTCTGTGTTTGGGTTTCCTCAGCGCATTCTAGATTCCTCACAAATTGACAAAAACATACTGAAAGGCTTTTCATAAAAAATGACCCTAGTGGATGTTGAAGATGAACAGCCATGGACTTCCATACTTCAATACTTTGGTTAGCACTGCAGCCTTGCAGCGCTGAAGTCCTGGGTTCAAATCCTGCCAAGGGCAACATCAGCAAGGAGGTTATATGTTTTCCTCGTGTTTGCGTGGGTTTCCTCCGGGTACTCCGGTTTCCTCCCACACACCAAAGACTTACTGATAGGGAATGTAGATTGTGAGCCCTATATGGGACAGTGACTGACAATATCTGTAAAGCGCTGCAGAATATGATGGCGCTATATAAGCATAATAAATAAATAAATAATACTCTCCCTGCACTTTGAGTCCTTTATGTGAGAAAAGCACATTGCAAATGTCCCTTATCCAGCTCTCTTGTAATTTAGCAGCTTTCTCTACATGGTGACAACTAATTATTCTGTGACCTCACATATACTGTATGTTAAGATTATTATGGAGGTAATTTTACTTTTTCGTTAATACAGCAAAAGATGTATGAGAGAACATGTTGTTAGTACAGAATTAATTATTAAACAGGAACAGACTCTGGAGAGTGCTGTCTTTTGTAAATCAGCTGATGTTGCCGATATCTCATTTTATATAAAATAATAATCCTGTGTTTATTTTGACAGGATGAGTCTAAGTGACAGCGATAGTGACAGTAGTGATGATTCATGTGCTCCCAGTCGTGGTACTACACCTATACAGAAGATGCCTCCATCTAATGTCAAGGTATTAGAAAGTGTTGTTTTTTTATGTTTTGTTTAAACTTTCTAAAATCTCCATCTGCAACAGCATTTCATGAGATACTCCATTAATGAGCATAGCAGCTGAGTGATCCTTCTTTTTCAGCAGAAAATGAAGTGTGTAGTGGTATGGCCGCATGAAAAGCTGATGAATAAAAATACTTCTGCATTGATAAATAATCATTTTGCACACACATGTTACATAAAACACCAAAATAATTCTTTGGAGTAAAGGCTACCTGTAAAATTCACAAACATATGGTATTGTTTACTGGTCTAAGTTTTTTTTTTTTTTAGCTTCCTTCAATTCTTGGTTGATCTAAAAGTCTTCCATGGGAAGTTTAACACCTTAACAATACACACGACACTATTACAGCTGGGTCACCATGGGTTTAATACACCGTTAAACATTCACTTTTTCTGGTCACCAAGAAAGGATTGCTGCTGTCCATGACCATAGACTATTCTCTCTAACACAGGCTAGGGCAGTTTAATGCCCCTCCAGCACCAGCAATCAGTGCCGGACAAATCTGATTGTCTAATCGCAGCATTGTAGGTACATATTCCAATGATCTGTGTCCACAGGTAATGCACCCTCCGACAGTGATTGGTGCTATACATAGCACCAACCACTGCTGAGTATCTGGTGGGTATGCAGTGGTATTACACTCCGATTGCTGATATTGGTTGATCTGTATAGACAGGCCAATAGCGGTTGTGGCGGGCAGAGTGTGTGCAGAATAGTCGCCATGCTTTCCTGTGAGCTGCTGCTGTGCTTCCCTCCAGCTCCCTTCCCATGTGCTGTCCTCTCCTCTGAGAGCCCATGTATGTATTTTTTTAACCTTTTTTTTAAATCTGTAAACCTACACTCCCCCTCTTCCAAACCCCATTTTTTTTCTTTTATTTTACTTTTTATCTCCCTCAAATAAATGTGTAAAAGCACAACAGTAGTTAATAAATTTCCCAGAGCTCCCAAACATACCAAATTCTGCATTCAGCAGTGGAGGCATATTCCTTCCTTGATATGGTCATAAAGGGACCAGAGAAAGTTGTCGGTTTCCTCTATTTTTGCTCATCATAATCCAGTGATGAGAGATTCCAAAAAGGCGCCACAGGACAACTGCTGAGGCAACTCCTGAAGTTCATTGACTAGATGTAAATTCCCCCCTCCCCCATTGAGTCTCAGCTTTCTAATTTTTGTGGACAGATTAGTAATCCAATTTGGAGATTTGTATCTATTTGTAAGTATAGCTACTGACAGAGGTGCAACTTCAGAGTCTGAGCGTCCATCCCACTTGCCTGGAAGCTCCTCATACAACAATGCCAAAGCCTGCCGTGTCCTGTGGACTTTATTCTCAAACTGAATACCCCTTTACTGCAACCAACTTGCCCCTCAGACATTTGCTCCCCTTGGAACCTGGAGCCAGTGATTCAGACATCTGCATTTACATTAGATCCTTCTTTCATAATGCTGAATGTTTTCCTGTCTCTTTGCCTTTTCCTCTCCATGAAATGCAGTGGACTGGCCCATGGTCACCTACCCCACCCCAGTGAATAAGTCCTCACTCTTCCAGAGGCTCCCTCTCCTTTGCATGACCTGAGATCTCATGGCTGGCCTGTAGTCTCAGACTCCCATCCTCAATCTGAGGTTATCACCCAACTTGAAGAACCATTCACTGCTAAAGAACTTGGACCTCACCATATCAGCACACTAAAGCCCTGGCTACAATAGATTCACTTCACAATTTTTCAAATCCCTCAAGGTGTAGTTAGGATCCGGTCTTCTGCTGGTCTTTAATGCAGGTTCGCCTTTCCTTCCTACATACACTAATTACAATAAAACCAGGTAAAACTATGTGTAAAAATCCCAGTGGCCAGACTGTGCGGGCTCCCCAAAGAGAAGCTCGGGATAATACTCTGAAGAACTTCTTTGTTATCAATCATGCTCATTGACATCATATTCCTCTAATGTCGATTTCCCTGGATGCAAGAAGGCCTGCTCGACTGGATGAACTGGTGATTCTTTAAAGCTGTCCTCTTGCAAATAGGCCTGAGTAATAACATGCTTATCCATATCCACGCTCTTTATAATTTTCTGCAAGCTTAGATCATAGTGAATGGCACCCTCTCTTCCACTCACCATCAGAAATGGAATGCCCCCTATCCACTATTTTGTATGTCCTAGTTATGGAACACTTGCTTGTTGCATCTGACACAACCCAAATATAAGGGGGCTTCAAGTCGATAATTTACATATTAAAGCGTAACTAAACTTTTGAACAATTTAGATTTTTTTTTTAGCAGTATAGTGTCATTTTGTAAGACTTTATTAAAGGGGCTCTATCATTGGGAAAAGTCATTTTTAGATAAGCACATCCTTGCATAACCTTTAAAAAGGCTATTTAACACCTACCTTTAGTATGTAAATTACCTCAATAGATATTGAATAAGTCCGTTTTTATCCATATGCTAATGAAATTAGACCATACACTGGAAGTGTCTGTGTGCACTGTATGCTCTATGTGTATGCATCAAAGACGAGACCATCAGCACAGCAACCTCTGCTGTGCATACACAGAGCAAACAGTGCACACAGACACTTCCCATGGTCTAAGCTCATTATTTAGCTACTTATTATTATTATTATTATTATTATTATTATTATTATTATGCTACTTATTCAAAATCTACTGAGGCAATTTCATACTAAAGGTAAGTATGAAATAGCCTTTCTAAAGGCTATGCAAGGATGTGCTTATGTACAAATGACATTTCTCAATGATAGAGCCCCTTTAACACAATTTGGATCCTTTATGTGAAATCCTGCATTTTTTCACTCTCTTCCTTGTTTCTGTATTATTTCAAAACACTGTTATCTTAGACAATTATTTTCAGAGATATCACTGGATGAAAACTTAGTTGGGATTGGGATTTTTATATCACATATATTATATATTATACTGCTGCATATAAATATCCTAGTCCTTGTGGTGTTTTCAACCAGAGATATTTCTGGAAAATCATTTAGTATAACATGATCTCCTTTCATGTTATACTAAATGAGAATCTCTTTCCAAAAGCAAATCTCCTCTTTCCAAAAGCAAATTTTTATGTTTTACTAGAGGGAGGACCCGGCTTCGCACGGGTATATTACATTTTATGTTTGTGTAGTGGCCCCATAAGAATTGTCCAGTTTTGCACTGATGTATTTTGTATGTTTGTGTGTATGTCCATAAGCGTCATGTGATTATGTGTATCTCATTTTGGATGTCAGTGAAAAACCTGTGATCAGTTGTTATGGATACCTGGAGTAAAGCTGTATCTAATCCTTCCCCGTGTAGTACTGTGTTTAGATGCAAGTATCCAATCCTTGTTGGTGTGGTACTTTGTGCAGATGCACATATCTAATCCTCCCCGTGTGGTATTGTGTGAAGAGGCGCGTATCTAATCCTCCAGTAAGTGAAACTGTGTGCAGACGCGCATATCTAATGACTCTGGCGTGTGGTACTGTGTGAAGATGCACGTATCTAATCCTCCCCTGTGCGGTATTGTGTGAAGAGGTGCGTATCTAATCCTACGGCATGTGGAACTGTGTGTAGACGTGGGTATCTAATCCTACGGCATGTGGTACTGTGTGCAGACGTGTGTATCTAATCCTACGGAATTTGGTACTGTGTGCAGACACGCTTATCTAATCCTCTGGCATGTGGTACTGTGTGCAGACGCACGTATTTAATCCTCCCCTGTGTGGTATTGTGTGAAACGGCACGTATCTAATCCTACGGCATGTGGTAATGTGTGCAGACGCGTGTATCTAATCCTACGGCATGTGGTACTGTGTGTAGACGCGCGTATCTAATCCTACAGCATGTGGTACTGTGTGCAGACGCGTGTATCTAATCCTATGGCGTGTACAACTGTGTGAAAACACGTGTATCTAATCCTCCCCTGTGTGGTATTGTGTGAAGAGGCGCGTATCTAAACCTACGGCGTGTGGAACTGTGTGTAGACGCGTGTATCCAATCCCCCGGCATGTGGTACTGTGTGCAGATGCGTTTATCTAATCCTATGGCATGTGGTACTGTGTGTAGACGCGCGTAGCTAATCCTCCCCCGTGTGGTACTGTGTGCAAACACGCATATCTAATCCTCCCCCGTGTGATACTGTGTGCTGAGACGCGTATCTAATTCTCTGGCTTGTGGTACTGTGTGCAGAGGCATGTATCTAATCCTCCAAAGTGTGGTACTGTGTGCACACACACGTATCTAATCCTCCCCTGTGTGGTATTGTGTGAAGAGGCGCGTATCTAATCCTTTGGCGTGTGGAACTATGTGTAGACGTGCGTATCTAATCCTACTGCATGTGGTACTGTGTGCAGACGCATGTATCTAATCCTATGGCGTGTACAACTGTGTGCAGACGCGCGTATCTAATCCTCTGGAATGTGGAACTGTGTGTAGACGCGTGTATCTAATCCTACGGCATGTGGTACTCTGTGCAGACGCGTGTATCTAATCCTATGGCGTGTACAAATGTGTGCAGACACACGTATCTAATCCTCTGGAGTGTGGAACTGTGTGTAGATGCCTGTATCTAATCCTTCGGCATGTGGAACCGTGTGCAGACGCACGTATCAAATCCTTCAGTGTGTGAAACTGTGTGCAGAAATGCGTATTTAATCCTCTGGTGTGTGGGACTGTGTGGAGACCCGTGTATCTAATCCTCTGGCGTGTGATACTGTGTGCTGATCTGTGTATCTAATCCTCTGGAGTGTGGAACTGTGTGTAGACGCCTGTATCTAATCCTTCGGCATGTGGTACTGTGTGTAGACGCGCGTATCTAATCCTATGGCATGTGGTACTGTGTGCAGACGCATGTATCTAATCCTATGGCATGTACAACTGTGTGAAGACACGTGTATCTAATCCTCCCCTGTATGGTATTGTGTGAAGAGGCGCATATCTAATCCTACGGCGTGTGGAACTGTGTGTAGACGCGCGTATCCAATCCCCCGGCATGTGGTACTGTGTGCAGATGCGCATATCTAATCCTATGGCATGTGGTACTGTGTGTAGACGCGCATATCTAATCCTCCCCCGAGTGGTACTGTGTGCAGACGCGCGTATCTAATCCTCCCCGTGTGATACTGTGTGCTGAGACGCGTATCTAATTCTCTGGCTTGTGGTACTGTGTGCAGAGGCATGTATCTAATCCTCCAAAGTGTGGTACTGTGTGCACTCACACGTATCTAATCCTCCCCTGTGTGGTATTGTGTGAAGAGGCGTGTATCTAATCCTTCGGCGTGAGGAACTTTGTGTAGACGCACGTATCTAATCCTACTGCATGTGGTACTGTGTGCAGACGCGTGTATCTAATCCTATGGCGTGTACAACTGTGTGCAGACGCACGTATCTAATCTTCTGGAGTGTGGAACTGTGTGTAGACGCGTGTATCTAATTCTACGGCATGTGGTACTGTGTGTAGATGCGCGTATCTAATCCTATGGCATGTGGTACTGTGTGTAGACGCGTGTATCTAATCCTATGGCATGTGGTACTGTGTGCAGACGCACGTATCTAATCCTCCCCGTGTGATACTGTGTGCTGAGACGCGTATCTAATTCTCTGGCTTGTGGTACTGTGTGCACACACACGTATCTAATCCTCCCCTGTGTGGTATTGTGTGAAGAGGCGCGTATCTAATCCTTTGGCGTGTGGAACTATGTGTAGACGCGCGTATCTAATCCTACTGCATGTGGTACTGTGTGCAGACGCGTGTATCTAATCCTATGGCATGTACAACTGTGTGCAGACGTGCGTATCTAATCCTCTGGAAGGATTAATCCTCCAGAGGATTAGATATGTGCAGACGCGCATATCTAATCCTCTGGAATGTGGAACTGTGTGCAGACGCGTGTATCTAATCCTATGGCGTGTACAAATGTGTGCAGACGCACGTATCTAATCCTCTGGAGTGTGGAACTGTGTGTAGACGCCTGTATCTAATCCTTCGGCATGTGAAACCGTGTGCAGATGCACGTATCAAATCCTTCAGTGTGTGGAACTGTGTGCAGAAATGCATATTTAATCCTCTGGTGTGTGGGACTGTGTGCAGACCCGTGTATCTAATCCTCTGGCGTGTGATACTGTGTGCTGATCTGTGTATCTAATCCTCTGATGCGTGTATCTCAGTTTGGATATCAGTGTTGTATTGTGCATGTGGAGTGACCGTGTGTAATTGCAGTTGGAATATGATTGAAAGACTTGCAGGTTTGTATTGGCTAAGGGGGAGGGCACTGTGTTTGGAATGCTGTATCTCAGCAACGGTATGTCCGAGCGAGTTGGAGTCTCGTCTTAAACCTGCCCTGATATCTGAAGTATCTCTGTACCAAATTTGGTGAAGATCGGTCCAGTCGTTTGGTTCGCATTAGAGTACAGACAGACAGACGGACAGACAGACAGACAAGAATTCATTTTTATAAGATAGAGAGATAATGTCCGAGATATAACTGTTTGAAGCGACCCTCTCTCTCTACATTTTACACAGTAACATTCAGATAGAGACAGAAACCGCTCTAAATACAGAAGCAAGGGATTAATAAATACATTTTGTAATATGCTTTATTATGACAAATACTGCCAGAAAAGCAAAAATTGTCCCAAAGTTGTTTTAAAGCTTTGGACTTCAGCGATGATTTCCTTCTCTTTATCGACTAATTGCGAGCGATGTTACCTTTGCTCCTACACCAGATCGCTACATATAGCAATTATAACATATAAATTTATCTAAAAACACCACCCTTGTCATCTTCTAAGAGAGACACTGTTTAAACTGTACGTTCCTTATTCCTCTTGTGGTCAACTAAAGCCATCAATCCAAGAAGAACAAAATGGCATCTAAAACATAACCTTTAATAATCAAGGATAAAAAACATGTACTATAAACATTAATAACAACAATGTGTGCCCCAGCAGGGTCAGGTATTAGAAAAATTGCATAAACAGTCACGGTCCTTCCAATACACTGTATGACACGGCGGTCCTAGAAATAAAATCAGTAGGTCTTACTGTGTCTGATGTGAAGAAGCGCCAGTTGAGTGCAAAAATGTATGGCTAGGGACCAGCCCAGACTAGGCTGCAAGAATGACACAATAAGGGAGAAAAAGGGATAGAAAAAAGCTGTATAGAGGAAGAAACATCTAGACCCTAATTGTAAGGGAACAGGACTGGCAATACCCTAAATCCTACCCAGTCACCATCCTAATAAGCATGTGCCCTGTCTGGAACCTATCCCTAATCTGGATATACTAAACACTGACCCTAAAACAAACAAAAACAAAAGGTGTCAGAATGGGACAAATCAAAAATAAATGTTTAAAACACATACCATGCACCACCCGACATGCATGTTTTGTTGGTGTACATTCAATTGCACACAACTCATCAGAGGAATAGGCATAATGTGTCACAAACATTTATTACACATACTCACACAGTCTGAAGCATAGTGTTAGCCAACTTGCGTATAATGGAGAGTAAAACCCATACACACAACTCAATACCAGTCACCACTGTTATCAGTCAAGAGGAGACAGGTAGATAAAGAGATTAAGTGAGGGTCAAACCAGAGCACCCTTGCTTAAGGCATACAAAAGTGCTGAATACGCTTAAAGGGGCTCTATCAGCAAAATCATGCTGATAGAGCCCCACATATGCATGAATAGCCTTTAAAAAGGCTATTCAGGCACCGTAAAAGTTATATTAAACTACCTCCCACCCCCCACCCCCGTTTTAAAATAATAACCTAAAAAAGAATGTGCTCTACTTACCGAACGTGCATGCTGGGCGGGCATTCAGGGTGTGTCTTCATCTTCATCCACGCCTCTTCTTCCTCCGATGTCCTGCGGTCCCGTCCTCCTCCGGCGCTCACGAACGGACTTTTATAAATAAAAAAATGACCTGGGCAGAATCTGACACATCCACTAAAGCCATAAAAAACTTAGCTATATACAGTTATGGCCAAAAGTTTTGAGAATGATACAAATATTATATTTTCACATGATCTGCTGCCCTCTGGTTTTTATGTGTGTTTGTCAGATGTTTTTATCACATACAGAAATATAATTGCAATCATATTATGAGTAACAAAAGCTTATATTGACAGTTAGAATGGGTTAATGCAGCAAGTCAATATTTGCACTGTTGACCCTTCTTCTTCAGGACCTCTGCAATTCTCCCTGGCATGCTCTCAATCAACTTCTGGACCAAATCCTGACTGATAGCAGTCCATTCTTGCACAATCAATGCTTGCATTTTGTCAGAATTTGTAGGTTTTTGTTTGTCCACCCGTCTCTTGATGATTGACCACAAGTTCTCAATGGGATTAAGATCTGGGGAGTTTCCAGGCCATGGACCCAAAATCTCTGTTTTGTTACCTGAGCCATTTAGTTATCAACTTTGCTTTATGGCAAGGTCCTCCATCATGCTGGAAAAGGCATTGTTGATCGCCAAACTGCTCTGGACGGTTGGGAGAAGTTGATCTTGGAGGACATTCTGGTACCATTCTTTATTCATGGCTGTGTTTTTAGACAAGACTGTGAGAGAGCCGATTCCCTTGGCTGAGAAGCAACCCCACTGTCAGGATTTGAACCTATGACCTGCTGTCTTGCTCAGTGTCTCCTTGCTACCTGAGCTATCAGGCTTGTGGAATCATGGCCTGTTGGACTTCTGTGTGGAGCCTACTCCTGAGGCTCATCAGCTGCTGCTAATGATTTGAACCCGCCCTGTATTAACCTTGATTGGACTGGCTATATATAGGTGACTCTGACACTTCCTGTTTGTGTTGGTATTGTGTTCTGTTTATTCCGGATACAGCCTGAACACCCAGGAGACCTCCTTGCGAGATCTTCTTCAGTTCCTTGGAACCTCACCTGCTGGCTGCAAGCTCACCGTAGCTTTACTACAGCTCCTGAAAGACTATAGACTTCTACCTGGTCTTTACTCATCTGCTCTTGGACTACTGCCTCAGACCCCTGTGGGCTATCCACCTGCTGTCTCCAGCCTCCTCTGCATTACCCGACGACTGGACTCCTGATCCTGTACCACTAGTACCGTGACAGGATACCAACACCTACAATGGAGTCCGTTGGGAAAGAAGCTTGGGAGGCTCGCTTCAAAAAGGTACAAGCTGCCTTGGGCGCAATGTATACGGAGGTCCAAGATATGAAGCACCAATGGGAAACTTTTGATCAACTGACCACTGGTAAAATCGCTATGCAAGGCCAAGCTCTGCAGGAATTGCAGACATCCATGAATACGGTCACAGCACGTATTGCACAGCTGGATGCACAAGGCCTGATTCCCACCTTTGCTCCATCCCCAAGATTGCCGCCATTTAGATTCAATGGTGATCGGGATAAGTTCAGGGGATTCGTAAACCAGTGCAATTTGTATTTTGATGCACATTCTAACCAGTATCCAACTGAGAGATCAAGAGTGTTGTGCGTCATTATGCTGTTAACACACAAAGCTATTGCCTGGGCAAATCCGCTAATCGAAACCGATGACGTCTGCCTAAATAACTACAAAGACTTCATGGACCTCATGAAAGGGATGTTTGATGACCCCAACCGAATGGTTACAGCAGAGACCACCATATTAACGTTGCGGCAAGGCAGACGTTCTGTTGCGGATTATGCCATGGAATTCCGGAGATGGATCGTGGACACTAGCTGGAATGACTCTGCAAGACTAGCACTTTTCAAGAGTGGACTTTCCAGTAGTATTAAAGACGAACTAGCACGAGCAAAAACTCCTTCAGTCTTCTCTGAATTTATTGATCACTGCATTCAGATTGATACTCCTCTGACAGAACGTCGACAAGAGAAATGGGGCTATGCAAACCGCATGACCAGTCAATATACTACCACATTGCCACTGGGTTATAAAAAATCATCTGATCAGCAGTCCCGAGAATCCCAACCAGAATCGATGCAGATTGATGCGATTCAGAAACGGGAGGGTGCAGAGCGACGAGAACATAGGTTCAAAGAAAATCTGTGTTTATACTGTGGAAAGTCGGGACATTTCCTTATAAATTGCCCAAGCCGCTCTGCGAATCGCCCCCGGAGAACAGTGGCTGCTGTAATGGATCCTGATGCATCCAATGAGGAATCTTCAGCCTCAGAGGGGGAACAATCAGCTGGAGAAAGTGTCAATTACATATCATCAGTGACCTCTCAGGTTAAAAAGGAGAACAAGGATTCACATTACTTCGTCCCTCTTAAACTACTAATCAACTCCGTGTGGATCTCTACATCAGCTATGGTAGACTCCGGGGCTAGCGGAAATTTCATGGACTTGGGTTTTGCTCAGAAACATGGAATACATTCATCTAAGAGACATTCACCTATTGTGATGGAGACTGTGGACGGGTCTCCCCTGAGTTCGGGACCTGTAGACCAGGAAACTGTACCTTTGGAGATTCACATTGAACCTCAGCATCGTGAAACTCTCTCATTTCTACTCATTTCTTCTCCACACTTTCCAGTCATCTTAGGCCTACCTTGGTTACAGGCACAAAATCCTTCCATCAATTGGGGAACTAAGATGCTGAGTTTTCCCCCAAAAGACAATGAGGTAAAGGATCAACCTGAACCAACCATTACAGTCTCTACTCAAGACCAGGAACAGCATCAGTTACCAACAGTATATGAGGATTTGAAGGATGTTTGTAATAAACAGGAAGCTGACAAACTACCACCTCACCGCCCTTACGACTGCCCAATAGAATTGCTTCCTGGAGCACCCATACCTTTTGGGACTATATACCCATTATCAGGACCTGAATTAAATGCCCTTAAGGACTTCATTGACGAGAACTTGAAAAAAGGGTTTATCCGGCCATCATCTTCTCCGGCAGGGGCTCCTATATTCTTTGTTAAGAAATCGGATGGTTCATTACGGCCAGTGGTGGATTACAGAGAACTTAATAAAATTACAGTAAAAAACCGTTACCCATTGCCTCTGATTCCCGAACTACTGGAGAAAGTTCAACGAGCAAAGGTTTTTACCAAATTGGACCTACGGGGTGCTTACAATTTAATCCGGATAAGGCCAGGTGATGAATGGAAAACCGCCTTTCGTACACGATATGGACACTTTGAAAGTCTGGTAATGCCATTCGGGCTCTGCAATGCTCCGGCTACCTTCCAACATCTAGCAAATGATATATTCAGAGATTTACTAGATCAATTCATGGTGGTTTATCTAGATGATATACTAATTTTCTCTGGATCTCTAGAAGAACATCAGGAACATGTAAGACGTGTATTGGAACGATTGCGGGAAAACCAACTTTACATCAAATTGGAAAAATGTGAGTTCCATCGGGAAGAGATTCAGTTCCTAGGATACATCATCTCTTCTCAGGGATTGCGTATGGATCCCAGAAAGATCCAAGCGGTTATCGACTGGCCGACTCCTAAGACTGTGAAAGAAGTGCAAAGATTTATTGGCTTCTCTAATTTTTACAGACGCTTTATTAAAAATTTCTCAGAAATTGTAGCTCCTATTACAGAGCTGACAAAGAAGAAGACCCACCTTTCCTGGACTCCACAAGCGAATGAAGCTTTTTCTCGTTTAAAAATTAAATTCACCAAAGCCCCAGTACTACGTCATCCCAATCCAGAACTTGCCTTTGTGGTCGAAGTAGATGCATCGGATTGTGCGGTTGGGGCCATCCTTTCTCAAAGATCAGGTGAGAAGAAGCTGTTACATCCATGTGCATTCTTCTCTCAGCGGATGTCTTCTGCAGAGAAGAATTATGATGTAGGGAACAAAGAGTTACTTGCTATTGTTTCGGCATTTAAAGAGTGGAGACATCATCTTCAAGGAGCTTCACAACAGATACTAGTTCTAACTGATCACCGCAACTTAGAGTTCATCAGATCAGCCAAGTGCCTCTCCCCTCGTCAGACCCGATGGAGTCTGTTCCTGAACCATTTTAATTTCTCAATTTCATTTCGACCAGGATCCCGCAATGCAGATGCTTTGTCACGAATGTTTTCTAGTGATTCTAATCCTTCAATTCCACCTACTCCCATTGTGCCTGAGGCAAGGGTGGTAGGTATTATCCATGAAGGTGATTTGCTCGAGGACTTAAAAGCGGCCTATGACACTGATCCATTTCTAGCACAACCGTCAAGGGATGTACACCTATTCCTTAGGAATCAAGTATGGACTGATGGACGGCGTCTATACATACCGGAAGCAATGCGGCTGAGGATCCTACAGTTTGTACATGATTCCAGACTAGCAGGACACAAGGGAGTACAGAAGACATATGAATTGTTATCCCGTTTCTTCTGGTGGCCTAGCTGTCTAGAAGATGTGAAAAAATATGTTCTCTCTTGTGATACTTGTACCCGGTATAAACCATCACGTTCCTCACCGATGGGGTTGCTGCAGCCATTGTCCATTCCAGTACGACCTTGGAGTTCGATCTCAATGGACTTCATAGTGGATCTACCTAATTCCAAAGGAAAGACATCGATACTGGTAGTCGTGGACCGACTTACAAAAGCAGCTCATTTCATCCCTTGTACCGGTTTGCCTTCAGCCAAAGAAACTGCGGACTTAATAGTCCATAACATCTTCCGTCTTCATGGTGTACCAGATGAGGTGGTCTCGGATCGTGGGGTACAATTCACATCTAAATTCTGGAGAAGTTTCTGTACATCGTTAGATATTGAGCTCCACCTGTCAACTGCTTATCACCCCCAGACTAACGGCCAGACGGAACGTACAAACCAGACGCTAGAACAATACCTGCGCTGTTACATCTGTCATTTACAGGATGACTGGGTAGACCTATTACCTTTTGCTGAATTTTCTTATAACAACTCTCAGAATTCTTCAACAAAACAAACAAAAATTCTGGACTCCCGTATATACAGAAACCGACTACAATACCTTATCAAATGGCAAGGGTATGGTGTAGAAGAGAATTCATGGGAACCGGTATCTAACATTAATGCTCCTCGTTTGATTAGACGTTTCCATCAGCAGTATCCGACAAAACCAGGTCCTGTGGCGCCCAGAGGTCGCCGTTAGGAGGGGAGTGATGTCAGGATTTGAACCTATGACCTGCTGTCTTGCTCAGTGTCTCCTTGCTACCTGAGCTATCAGGCTTGTGGAATCATGGCCTGTTGGACTTCTGTGTGGAGCCTACTCCTGAGGCTCATCAGCTGCTGCTAATGATTTGAACCCGCCCTGTATTAACCTTGATTGGACTGGCTATATATAGGTGACTCTGACACTTCCTGTTTGTGTTGGTATTGTGTTCTGTTTATTCCGGATACAGCCTGAACACCCAGGAGACCTCCTTGCGAGATCTTCTTCAGTTCCTTGGAACCTCACCTGCTGGCTGCAAGCTCACCGTAGCTTTACTACAGCTCCTGAAAGACTATAGACTTCTACCTGGTCTTTACTCATCTGCTCTTGGACTACTGCCTCAGACCCCTGTGGGCTATCCACCTGCTGTCTCCAGCCTCCTCTGCATTACCCGACGACTGGACTCCTGATCCTGTACCACTAGTACCGTGACACCCACACATGAATGGTTTCAGGATGCTTTACAGTTGGCATGAGACAAGACTGGTGGTAGCGCTCACCTCGTCTTCTCCGAGTAAGCTGTTTTCCAGATGTCCCAATCAAAAAGGGGATTCATCAGAGAAAATGACTTTACCCCAGTCCTCAGCAGTCCACTTCCTGTACCTTTTGCAGAATATCATTCTGTCCCTGATGTTTTTTCTGGAGAGAAGTGGCTTCTTTGCTGCCCTCCTTGAGACCATGCCTTGCTCCGAGAGTTTCCGCCTCACAGTACGTGCAGATGCACTCACACCTGCCTGCTGCCATTCCTGAGCAAGGTCTGCACTGCTGGTAGCCCGATACCGCAGATGAAACACTTTTAAGAGACGGTCCTGGCGCTTGCTGGTCTTTCTTGGGCGCCCTGGAGCCTTTTTGCCAACAATGGAACCTCTCTCCTTGAAGTTCTTGATGATGCGAAAGATTGTTGACTGAGGTCTTTCTAGCTGTGATACTCTTCCCTGTTAGGCCATTTTTGTGCAGTGCAATGATGACTGCACGTGTTTCTTTAGAACATGGTTAACAGAAGAGAAACAATGATGTCAAGCACCGGCCTCCTTTTAAAGTGTCCAGTGGTGTCATTCTTACTTAATCATGACAGATTGATCTCCAGCCCTGTCCTCATCAACACCCACACCTGTGTTAATGGAGCAATCACTGAAACGATGTTAGCTGGTTCTTTTAAGGCAGGGCTGAAATGATGTTGAAATGTGTTTTGGGGGATAAAGTTAATTTTCTAGGCAAATATTGACTTTGCAAGGAATGCAAATTGCCATTAGAAAAACTGAAGCAGTAGACTTTGTAAAAATTAATATTTGTATCATTCTCAAAACTTTTGACTGTAATATATATATATATATATATATATATATATATATATATATATATATATATATAATCTCCCTATCTTATAAAAATGAATTCTTGTCTGTCTGTCTGTCTGTACTCTAATGCAAGCCAAACGACTGGACCGATCTTCACCAAATTTGGTACAGAGATACTTCAGGTATCCGGGAAGGTTTAAGACGAGACTCCAACTCGCTCGGACATACCGTTGCTGAGATACAGCATTCCAAACACCGTGCCCCCCCCCCCCCCTTAGCCAATACAAACCTGCAAGTCTTTCACTCATATTCCAACTGCAATACACACGGTCACTCCACATGCACAATACAACACTGATATCCAAACTGAGATACACGCATCAGAGGATTAGATACACAGATCAGCACACAGTATCACACACCAGAGGATTAGATACACGGGTCTGCACACAGTCCCACACACCAGAGGATTAAATACGCATTTCTGCACACAATTCCACACACTGAAGGATTTGATACGTGCATCTGCACACGGTTTCACATGCCGAAGGATTAGATACAGGCGTCTACACACAGTGCCACACTCCAGAGGATTAGATACGTGCGTCTGCACACATTTGTACACGCCATAGGATTAGATACACGCGTCTGCACACAGTACCACATGCAGTAGGATTAGATACGCACGTCTACATATAGTTCCACACGCCAAAGGTTTAGATACGCGCCTCTTCACACAATACCACACAGGGGAGGATTAGATACGTTTGTGTGCACACAGTACCACACTTTGGAGGATTAGATACATGCCTCTGCACACAGTACCACAAGCCAGAGAATTAGATACGCGTCTCAGCACACAGTATCACACGGGGGAGGATTAGATATGCGCGTCTGCACACAGTACCACATGGGGGAGGATTAGATACGCGCGTCTGCACACAGTACCACATGGGGGAGGATTAGATACGCGCGTCTACACACAGTACCACATGCCATGGGATTAGATACGCGCATCTGCACACAGTACCACATGCCGGGGGATTGGATACACGCGTCTACACACAGTTCCACACGCCGTAGGATTAGATACGCGCCTCTATCACACAATACCACACGGGAGGATTAGATACACGTGTCTTGACACAGTTGTACACGCCATAGGATTAGATACACGTGTCTGCACACAGTACCACATGCCATAGGATTAGATACACGCATCTACACACAGTACCACATGCCGTAGAATTAGATACACGCCTCTTCACACAATACCACACAGGGGAGGATTAGATACGTGTGTGTGCACACAGTACCACACTTTGGAGGATTAGATACATGCCTCTGCACACAGTACCACAAGCCAGAGAATTAGATACGCATTTCAGCACACAGTATCACACGGGGGAGGATTAGATATGCGCGTCTGCACACAGTGCCACACGAGGGAGGATTAGATACGTGCGTCTACACACAGTACCACATGCCATAGGATTAGATACGCGCATCTGCACACAGTACCACATGCCGGGGGATTGGATACGCGCGTCTACACACAGTTCCACACGCCGTAGGATTAGATACGCGCCTCTTCACACAATACCATACAGGGGAGGATTAGATACACGTGTCTTCACACAGTTGTACACGCCATAGGATTAGATACACGCGTCTGCACACAGTACCACATGCCGTAGGATTAGATACGCGCGTCTACACACAGTACCACATGCCGTAGGATTAGATACACGTGTCTGCACACAGTACCACATGCCGTAGGATTAGATACGTGCGTCTGCACACAGTTCAACACGCCGTAGGATTAGATACGCGCCTCTTCACACAATACCACACGGGAGGATTAAATACGTGCGTCTGCACACAGTACCACACGCCAGAGGATTAGATAAGCGCGTCTGCACACAGTACCAAATTCCGAAGGATTAGATACGCACTTCTGCACACAGTACCACATGCCGTAGGATTAGATACGCCCCTCTTCACACAATACCACACAGGGGAGGATTAGATACGTGCATCTGCACACAGTACCACACGCCAGAGGATGATATATGCGACGATATACAGTTACGCTGCAGGATTGGATACACACATCTGCGCACAGTTCCACATGCGAGAGGATTAGATATGCACGTCTTTACACAATACCACATGCTGGAGGTTTAGATATGCACGTCTGCACACCGTTGCACATGCCGGAGGATTAGATATTTGCATCTACACACAGTTACACATGTCGTAGGATTAGATACGCACGTCTGCGCACAGTTCCACACACTGGAGGATTAGATATGCATGTCTTTACCACACGATGGAGGATTAGATATGCGCTACTACACACAATACCACACAGGGAAGACTAGATACACGCGTCTGCACAAAGTCCCACACGCTGGAGGATTAGATACACAAGTCAGCACACAGTACCACACGCTGGAGGATTAGATATGCACGTCTGCATACAGTTTCACACACCGGAGGATTAGATACGTGCCTCTATACACATGCCACAGGATTACATGCGCACGTTTGTGTACAGTTCAACATGCCAGAGGATTAGATACACATGTCTTGACACAATACCACATGCTGGAGGATTAGATACACAATTCCGCACACAGTACCACACGCCGGAGGATTAGATACTCACGTCTGCAGACAGTTTCACACGCCGGAGGATTAGATGCATGTGTGCATACACAGTTACACACACCGCTTGATTAGATACACACGTCTGTGCACAGTTCTACACACCGGAGGATTAGATACGCATGTCTTTACTCAATACCACATGCTGGAGGATTGGATATGCACATCTGCGCAAAGCTGCACACGCTGGAGGATTAAATACGTACATCTTTACACAATACCACATGGTGGAGGATTAGATATGCGCCACTGCAAACAATACCACACAGGGAGGGTTAGATACGCGCATCTGCACACAGTACCACATGCTGGAGGATTAGATACACAAGTCAGCACACAATACCACAAGCCGGAGGATTAGATACGCGCACATAGTACTAGAGGATTAGATACGTAAGTCAGCACACAGTATCACACGCCATAGGATTAGATACATACATCTGCGCACAGTTCCACACCCCGGAGGATTAGATACACGCAACTGCAAACAAAACGACACGGGGAGGGTTAGATACACGCATCAGCACACAGTTCCACACCCTGGAGGATTAGATACACAAGTCAGCACACAGTGTCACACCCAAGAGGATTAGATACGCGCGTCCTTACACAATACCACACAATGGAGGATTAGATACGCGCATCTGCACACAGTACCACACGCTGGAGGATTAGATACACAAGTCAGAACACAGTTCCACACGCCAGAGGATTAGATATGTGCAACTATGCACAGTTACCCACACCACTGGATTACACAGTACCACACAGATACATGCGTGCATACTCAGTTACACACACGCAGGATTACATACGCACGTCTGTGCACAGTTCTACATGGCGGAAAATTAGATATGCATGTCTTTACTCAACACCACATGCTGGAGGATTGGATACGCACGTCTGCGCACAATTCCGCATGCTGGAGGATTAGATACGCACATCTTTACAAAATACCACATGCCGAGGATTAGATACGTGCATCTGCACACAGTACCACACGCTGGAGGATAAGATACACAAGTCAGCACACAGTATCACATGCTGGAGGATTAGATGCGCGCATCTGTGCACAGTTACACACGCCGCAGGATTACACACTACCACACAGATACAACACAGTTACACACACCGCAGGATTAGATACGCACGTCTGTGCACAGTTCCACACGCCAGAGGATTAGATATACATGTCTTTACACAATCCCACATGCTGGAGGATTAGATACATACATGAATACACAGTTCCACTCCGCAGGGTCAGATACGCATGTCTTTACACAATACCACACGATGGAGGACTAGATACGCGCCACTGCAAACGAAACGACATGGGGAGGGTTAGATACGCGCATCAACACACAGTTACACACGCTGTAGGATTAGATACACAAGTCAGCACACAGTGTCACACGCCAGAGGATTAGATACGCGCGCCTTTACACAATACCACACAATGGAGGATTAGATATGCGCTACTTCACACGATGCCACACTGAGAGGGTTAGATACGCGCATCTGCACTCAGTACCACATGCTGGAGGAGTAGATGCACAAGTCAGCACACAGTATCACATGCTGGAGGATTAGATGCGCGCATCTGTGCACAGTTCCACACGCCAGAGGATTAGATACGCACGTCTGTACACAGTTCTACATGCTGGAGGATTAGATACGCATGTCTTTACTCAATACCACATGCTGGAGGATTAGATACATGCGAGTATACACAGTTACACACACCACATGATTAGATACACACGTCTGTACACAGTTCTACATGCTGGAGGATTAGATACGCATGTCTTTACACAATACCACACAATGGAGGATTAGATATGCGCGAGTGCAAACAATACCACACTGGGAGGGTTAGATACACACATCTGCACACAGTACCACATGTCAGAGGATTAGATAAACAAGTCAGTACACAGTATCACACGCCACAGGATTAGATACACACATCTGCGCACAGTTCCACACGCCGGAGGATTAGATACGTATGTCTTTATACAATACCACATGATGGAGGATTAGATACATTCCACTGCAAACAATACCACACAAGTCAGCACACAGTAGCACATGCCAGAGGATTAGATAAGCGCATCTGCCCACAGTTCCACACGCCGGGGGATTAGATACGCGCGTCTGAACACAGTTCCACATGCCAGGGGATTAAATATGCACGTCTGCACACAGTTCAACAGGCCGGAGGATTAGATTCTTGCGTCTGCACACAGTTAGTGTCACACGCCAGAGGATTAGATACACACATCTGCATACAATTCCACACGGCCAAGGTTTAGATACGCACATCTGCACACAGTTCCACATGCCCAAGGATTAGATATGTGCATCTGCACAGTTAGTTCCACACACCGGAGGATTAGATATGCGCGTCTGCACACAGTTGCACACGCCAGAGGATTAGATACGCGCATCTGCACACTACAAAAAAAAAACTAAAAATTAAATATACCCGTGCTAAGCCGGGTCCTCCTGCTAGTCTATGTGTGTGTGTGTATATTTTCTTTTGAGATATATATATATATATATATATATATATATATATATATATATATATATATATATCTCAAAGAAAAATAGTTGCTGCAGCACCAGCAAATCTGGGGATTATCCCACAAATTGCACGGCAGAAACCCCTTTCCAGGCAAAAGGGTTTGCAATAGAAAAAACAATCCGAACTGTCTGAAACTTTTATGGATGAAAAATGTCCTTTTATTGGAAAAAGCAGTACACCACGTATCGGTCAACACTGGGACCTTTCTCAAGTGCAAATAAACACATCTAGTCCAGTGTAATTTATATAAGAAACCACCAATCCCCGCCCTTGTAACAGAGGGCCAATCATTAGTTTCTTATAATCACCAAATTCTATATACAACATACATTTTCATTAAAATCACATGAAACATGGTATAATTATGAACATACATAACATATACAATATACCGTATTTTTTTGGGGAAAAGAAGGGTGCGTCTTATAGTCCGAATGTGGCGCCTGGCACCCGCCGTAATAGAGAGGCGGATGCCGGCAAGGGATAGACGCCGGGGCCCGAATCATCGCTGCGCTCCTCTGCCCTGCATGAAGCCTGGCTGAAGCATGGCTTCATGCAGGGCAGAGGAGCGCAGCGATGTCTCAGGCCCCGGCACCTGTGATGGCGTCTATCCCTCGCCGGCATCCGCCTCTCTAGTACAGCGGATGCCGGGTCTGTAGTCTGTATCAGCGGCCCCTTCTCCCCCGGGGCCGGTCCCCACCGGCCCCGTACCTGTGAAGTTGCAGGCCGGCTCCTGCGTGGCGATATCGCAGGAGCCGACCTGTTCGGGTGACAGCCGGGAGCCTAATGAGGCTCCCAGGCCTGTCACTGCTATATTAGTATCGCGGCTGGGCCTATGACCAGCCGTAATACTAGTATACAGAATGTCCCATAGACGGCAATACAGTTGTATTGCCGTCTATGGGACTTGCAATCAAGTGACCGCAGGCTCAAGCCCCCGGGGGGGAATAAAGTAGTTAAAAAAAAAAAAAAAAAAGCTTTAAAAATATATAATAAAAATATGAAATAAATAAAAGTTCTAAATCACCTCCTGTCCCTAGAATATATATATATAAATGTAGAAAATCATATATCATAAACCACCGGGTTTTTTTTTCAATACAAAGTGATCTAAGCAATAGATATTCCCCAAAATGATATAACTAAAAAGTACTTCTGGCCCTGCAAAAAAAAACACTCTATGCGTCCCCGTATAGCTGCAGGGTCACCTGTCAATGTGGCCTTGCAGCTGTTGCAAAACTACCGTATTTTCTGGACTATAAGGCGCACATAAAATACTTCGATTTCCTCAGAAATCGAAAGTGCGCCTTATAGTCCGGTGCGCCTTATATAAGGCTTGAAGCGGCGGCACGCGAGGAGTTAAGCGGCGGCCGCCGGCAAAGTCTCCATGCCGCTTCCATACATTGCAATGGGAGTTCGCTATTCAAATAGTATTCGTTCATCTCTAACTATTTGAATAGCGCGCTCTCATTGTAATGTATGGAAGCGGCATGCAGACTTTGCCGGCGGCCGCTGCTTAAAGAGATTCTACTAGAGATGAGCGAGTACTGTTCGGATCAGCCGATCCGAACAGTACTCGCTCAACTCTAGATTCTACCATTAAAAGAACCTCTTCCCCCTAACCACGTCGGAATAGCCTTAAAAGACTATTCGTCTCTTACCTTTCCCATAGCCAGCGCCGCCTTCTCCCTGAGCTGTGTTCGCGCCTTCCGTGTCGTCTTCTTTGGGCCTCATGGATGACGCATGCGCAGTCGGCTCTGGCTGCGAGAGCCTGTTAGAGCCGACTGCGCATGCGTCATCCATGAGGCCCAAAGAAGACAGAGACGGAGCTGCGGAAGAAGGCGGCGCTGGCTATGGTAAAAAGGTAAGGAGATTATTCCGACGTGATCAAGAAGGAAGTTCTTTTAAAGGTAGAATCCCTTTAACTCCTCGTGTGCCGAGCGCTTCCATTCATTTCAATGGAAGCGTGCCATTGAAATGAATAGAAGCGGCTGGCACGCGGGGGGGTTAAGCGGCCGCCGGCCGCCGCTTTCAATCATATAAGGCGCACCGGACAGCGCTGCGCCTTGTAGTCCGGTGCGCCTTATATATGGACCTAGGCAGGACTATAAGGCGCTCATGGGTAATGCGCCTTATAGTCCGGTGCGCCTTATAGTCCGCAAAATACGGTACAACTCCCATATATTAAATATTTTACCATTTTTTGCTTCAAAATTTTTTTTCCCTATTTTCCTCCTCTAAAACCTAGGTGCGTCTTATAGTCCGAAAAATACGGTAGTGCATCAAACCATGGTTATAACCACATATGATCTAGCAAAGGATGTAACATGTCCTGCTCAGCTACTGCTAATTGCTCCAGCACAGACACATTTAAGTTTTCTTATTTGCTAATAAAATAGTGGGAAAAAAAAAGTTTTAAAAAGTATGATATGATAATAAATAAAAGTTCTAAATCACTCCTTTCCCTAGGATACATATAAGGGCGGGTTCACACCAGCACCCGAACTCTGTTATGCAGGTTTCCGTTTTCTGTCGGCAGAAGACGGAAACCGACATTCACTGTCCGCCGCTTAGTGTCTTCTCCTCTCCATGGCAAAACCGTTTTTTCTTTTACCAGACACAAAGTCCTGCATGTCCGACTTTGTGTCCGGTTAAAAAAAAAAAAAAAAAACGGTTTCGCCGCGGAGAGCAGAAGACGCTAACCGGTGGACACTTTTCAAACTCATCAGCACTCATCTATTCAATTATATCTGATCTCAGAGTCTACTGATATATTCAGTGCCAGAATCTCCTGACATGCCGACATATGTTGTTTAGGGAGTTAGGGTACTAGTGTGTAGGGACTAAGTTTTATCTTAGGGTCTCTTGGTTAACCCACTCCCATCGGTTCCAATACTGTGTGCATGTATGATCATAGTGCACATTAGTTTGTATCTGACTAATTCACCATCCGGAGAGCCTACCCATAATAGTGTTTTTACCTTTAATATTTTTAATTATGAACTAATAAAGGTGAAGTTTTATATTTTGTATGTTTATACCTATTCATGGGATTTGTTGGTCCCTTCAGTGAAATATTATTAATTAGATAGGACTTTTATATCCTTTTTTCAGTGTTTCCATATAAAGTGATACATATCGGTGTAATGGAATTGCTAGAGAAGCAATTCCCCAGTAGCTGCTGGTGAACCTTGCGGGTAGGGGCACATCAAGACAGTGAGCCCTAAGCTAAATCCACCTACCTGATTGCCTAACTGACCTAGGTGGCAGAGGACAAATGGTTGACAAGCCCTTCCTAGATATATGTGATGACACAGAATGTAGACAAGACAAACAACATAGAATAGAAGTCAGCAAGCCAAGGGTCAAAAGCCAGAAAGACAAAGCAATACAAAATCATAATCCAAAGAATAGTCACAAGGGAAGACAAGGGTCAAAGGTCAGTAACACAATAGTAGCAGAAAGAGGAGCTTATCGGGGACAAAGTCCTTGGAAAGAGTCACAATAGCCAGCCTGTGTGGCCGATTGTTTTCACCTGCGATCACGGCTATAAACATGCCATGAGTAAGGGACAGAAGTCCCGAAACGCATAGGCTAGCTTGAATGCCATACACACATATGCCGTAAGTTTTCTTGTTTCGGTTTTTTTTTTTCACTTACCTCGTTGTTGTGTCTGGTGCTATGGAAAAATAAGTTTTTTATGTCTTTCTATTTTGAATAAAAGCTATAAACAGGAAGTAATGTGGTAAATACTGGAAGTGACCCGACAGATAAATGAAGCTCAAACATGCGTTCCAAATAGATATTGATAGAGATACGAAAAAGGCAGACAGAATGCACACTGCCATTTATAGCCACATTATACCCAATATATCTAGGATAGATGTAGATCTCGAGGATTCAAAACCTGGAACCCCCAAAGGGCACCGGTACCGAGACAGCATGGTTCACTGTACTGTTTACATACCACAAGCCTCACTGCTAACTTACCATACAAACTGTGACAGCGAGTGTAACTACTGCAGCGCTGCCACATAGATTTCAATAGGACAGTGCTGCAGTACAGAGACCTGATCTTCCTTATAATTCTACATGTTCGAGTATCCTTCTGGGGTACCCTATGTCCAGAGATCATCTCTGTTCTTAAGTGCATTGAAATATGCTCAATGTGTAATACTCTTTGCGTAACCCCTTACCGCAAATGTATTTTGTAATAGGTGTACCTGCATCTGAAACTCACTAATTGTGGAACAATACCTGCAGGCCCTCAAGAATTGACCTTTTAGTATTCCTCGTATTAGAGCTGGTAGATGATGACTTTCCCAATGTAGCCGGTTGTTTGCAGCTGTATTTGCTCAATATCCTCCTGTATGACTGACTCTTCCAATTAGGTCTGCCACTTCCAGAATCTGAGCGTTTATAAGCAGTCTTATTTCTCCTTTTGTTATCAGATGTGTTGTATACCAACAAGGAGGCTTCACTTTTTTTTCTCAAATTGATGGAAAACCTAATTGCAAAACTTAATCCAAACATCGACACAAACCAACAATTATGGAATTGATTTCACTACTACCCTGACTTTGAGAATACACCATTTTTCTCTCCTGGATGAACATTGCATTTTTCCTTTACTAAGTACATGGGGTTGATCTATCTGACCAAGTCCTGAAACCTTATAATTCCACGAGAAAAGCAAGAGTGCGGTAGATGGCCATGCACATTGTATGGATGACAGTGTATAATATTTACGTACTATCACAATGTGCAGGATGGACAGATAAATGCCTTCAATTTCAGGAAAGTAGTTATTAAGACCCTAATGTTTGGGAAGGGCAGGGCTCCAATACTTCTGTATCAGGGCAACACTTTCCCAGTGAAGTCCCACAAACTGGAAAAAAAAAGAAAGACCCAAAAAAGGTGTAGTGTGTGCTCCAAAAGGAGGTTAAGGAAGGACACCATTTATCAATGTGACACCTGCTCTAAAAAACCTAGCCCGTGCAAGATAAATTCAGATTATACCAGACATCCATGGGTTATTTAAATTTAAAATTTGCTTTCTGTGGTATATTATCACCTTATATGAAATTGTACTCTGCACAGATCTATCTTTCTACCTCTGTTGTGCTTCAATTTTTGGAAAATAAATAAATAAATGCAATACCTGTGGGGTACAAATTCTATATGTACTTCATGTACTTCAGGTACAATATGTACTTCAAGTACAACTTGGAACCTGAAAACTATTTCTGCAAACTCTCCCCTGCAAATAGCATTATGTCTAGAGATGAGCGAACACTAAAATGTTCGAGGTTCGAAATTCGATTCGAACAGCCGCTCACTGTTCGTGTGTTCGAACGGGTTTCGAACCCCATTATAGTCTATGGGGAACATATACTCGTTAAGGGGAAAACCCAAATCCGTATCTGGAGGGTCACCAAGTCCACTATGACACCCCAGGAAATGATGCCAACACCTCTGGAATGACACTGGGACAGCAGGGGAAGCATGTCTGGGGGCATCTAACACACCAAAGACCCTCTATTACCCTAACATCACAGCCTAACAACTACACACTTTACACACTCAATACCACCTCTCAGACAGTAGGAAAACACCTTGAAACATGTGTATTTGGCACTTGGAGTGAGGAGAGCTTGTCACCAGTAGTGAATTTGGCCCTTGTAGTAAGTTGAGGTTGGCACCAACATTTGTTTTGAAAATCAGGGTGGATTGAGCCTCTAACCAGCAGAGTTTGGGCCAATTCATGGTGGAGGGAGCCTCTAAAAAACCCAGTTTGGACCAATTCATGGTGGAGGGAGCCTCTAAAAACCCCAGTTTGGACCAATTCATGGTGGAGGGAGCCTCTAAACAGCCCAGTTTGGACCAATTCATGGTGGAGGGAGCCTCTAACCAGCCCAGTTTGGACCAATTCATGGTGGAGGGAGCCTCTAAAAACCCCAGTTTGGACCAATTCATGGTGGAGGGTGCCTCTAAACAGCCCAGTTTGGACCAATTCATGGTGGAGGGAGCCTCTAACCAGCCCAGTTTGGACCAATTCATGGTGGAGGGAGCCTCTAAACAGCCAAGTTTTGGGAAATTCATGGTGGAGGGAGCCTCTAACCAGCCCAGTTTGGACCAATTCATGGTGGAGGGAGCCTCTAACCAGCCCAGTTTGGACCAATTCATGGTGGAGGGAGCCTCTAAACAGCCAAGTTTTGGGAAATTCATGGTGGAGGGAGCCTCTAAACAGCCACGTTTTGGGAAATTCATGGTGGAGGGAGCCTCTAAAAACCCCAGTTTGGACCAATTCATGGTGGAGGGAGCCTCTAACCAGCCCAGTTTGGACCAATTCATGGTGGAGGGAGCCTCTAACCAGCCCAGTTTGGACCAATTCATGGTGGAGGGAGCCTCTAACCAGCCCAGTTTGGACCAATTCATGGTGGAGGGAGCCTCTAAACAGCCAAGTTTTGGGAAATTCATGGTGGAGGGAGCCTCTAAACAGCCAAGTTTTGGGAAATTCATGGTGGAGGGAGCCTCTAAACAGCCAAGTTTTGGGAAATTCATGGTGGAGGGAGCCTCTAAAAACCCCAGTTTGGACCAATTCATGGTGGAGGGAGCCTCTAAACAGCCAAGCTATGGGAAGTTCATGGTGGAGGGAGCCTCTAAAAACCCCAGTTTGGACCAATTCATGGTGGAGGGAGCCTCTAAACAGCCAAGTTTTGGGAAATTCATGGTGGAGGGAGCCTCTAAACAGCCAAGTTTTGGGAAATTCATGGTGGAGGGAGCCTCTAAAAACCCCAGTTTGGACCAATTCATGGTGGAGGGAGCCTCTAAACAGCCAAGTTTTGGGAAATTCATGGTGGAGGGAGCCTCTAACCAGCCCAGTTTGGACCCATTCATGGTGGAGGGAGCCTCTAACCAGCCCGGTTTGGACCAATTCATGGTGGAGGGAGCCTCTAAACAGCCAAGTTTTGGGAAATTCATGGTGGAGGGAGCCTCTAAAAACCCCAGTTTGGACCAATTCATGGTGGAGGGAGCCTCTAAACAGCCAAGCTATGGGAAGTTCATGGTGGAGGGAGCCTCTAAAAACCCCAGTTTGGACCAATTCATGGTGGAGGGAGCCTCTAAACAGCCAAGTTTTGGGAAATTCATGGTGGAGGGAGCCTCTAAACAGCCAAGTTTTGGGAAATTCATGGTGGAGGGAGCCTCTAAAAACCCCAGTTTGGACCAATTCATGGTGGAGGGAGCCTCTAACCAGCCCAGTTTGGACCAATTCATGGTGGAGGGAGCCTCTAAACAGCCAAGTTTTGGGAAATTCATGGTGGAGGGAGCCTCTAAAAACCCCAGTTTGGACCAATTCATGGTGGAGGGAGCCTCTAACCAGCAGAGTTGTGGGAAATCAGGGTGGAGGGAGCCTCTAACCAGCAGAGTTGGGGGAAATCAGGGTGGAGGGAGCCTAGTATTAGCAGAATTGTGCAACGCTTATGGTGGATGAGGATGCGGAGGAATTGGAGAGGTTGAGCACAGACATGGAGTTTCATGTTGGGGTGCTTTACACAGGTGGGCACGAAAATGAAGGCTCTACCCAGTGGTGCTTCATTTTTATCAAAGTGAGCCGGTCGGCACTCTCAGTTGACAGACGGGTGCGCTTGTCAGTGATGATGCCACCGGCTGCACTGAACACCCTCTCAGATAGGACGCTGGCGGCAGGACAGGACAGCACCTCCAAGGCATATAGGGCAAGTTCAAGCCACAGGTCCAACTTCGACACCCAATACGTGTAGGGCGTAGAGGGGTCGGAGAGGACAGGGCTGTGGTCGGAAAGGTATTCCCGCAACATGCGCCTATACTTCTCACGCCTGGTGACACTAGGACCCTCCGTGGCGGCACTTTGGCGAGGGGGTGCCATCAAGGTGTCCCAGACCTTAGACAGTGTGCCCCTCATTTGTGTGGACCGGTGAGAACTTGGTCGCCTACTGGAGGAACTGCCCTTCCTGCCGCCAACGTCACATGCTGGAAACATCTCCATCATATTCCTCACCAATTGCTTGTGGCAAGCATTGATGCGATTTGGCCCTCCCCTCTACCGGAATAAAAGAGGAGATGTTGTTTTTATACCGGGGGTCAAGGATAGCAAAGATCCAGTACTGGTTGTCCTCCATGATTTTGACAATACGCTTGTCGGTTGTAAAGCACCCCAACATGAACTCAGCCATGTCTGCCACAGTGTTAGTTGGCATGACTCCTCTGGCCCCACCGGAAAGTTCAATCTCCATTTCCTCCTCATCGTCCATGTCTACCCATCCGCGCTGCAACAATGGGACGATTCGAAGTTGCCCGGAAGCCTCCTGTATCACCATCACATCATCGGACAACTCTTCTTCCTCCTCCTCCTCCTCCTCCTCCATTAAACGCGATGAAGCGGACAGATGTGTGGACCTACTCTCCAGCTGTGACGGATCGGATGCTATCCCTGACTCCTCTGTGTGATCTGAGTTATCCCTGATGTCAATCAGGGATTCTCTCAGAACACACAAGAGCGGGATTGTAAGGCTCACCACCGCATCCTCAGAGCTCACCCTCCTTGTGGACTCCTCAAACACCCGTAGGATGTCACAAAGGTCTCTCATCCATGGCCACTCATGGATGAGAAACTGAGGCAGCTGACTTTGTGGCACCCTAGGGTTTTGTAGCAGGTATTCCATCAAAGGTCTCTGCTGCTCAACCACTCTATTCAACATCTGAAATGTTGAGTTCCAGCGTGTGGGGACGTCGCACAAAAGCCGGTGTTGTGGCACATGCAGGCGTTGCTGGAGAGATTTTCAGCTAGCAGCGGCTACTGTCGACTTGCAAAAGTGGGCGCACATGCGCCACACTTTCACCAGGAGCTCTGGAACATTGGGGTAGCTCTTTAGGAAACGTTGCACCACTAGGTTGAAGACGTGGGCCAGGCATGGAACATGTTGGAGTCCGGCAAGCTCCAGAGCTGCTACCAGGTTCCGGCCGTTATCACAAACGACCATGCCTGGGCCCAGGTGCAGCGGCTCAAACCATATTGCCGTCTCATCGAGGAGGGCATCCCTCACCTCAGAGGCAGTGTGCTGTCTGTCCCCCAAGCTGATCAGCTTCAGCACGGCCTGCTGACGTCTACCAACGCCAGTGCTGCAACGTTTCCAACTCGTAGCTGGGGTCAATCTAACAGCGGAGGAGGAGGCGGAGGCAGAGGAGGAGGCGGAGGAGGAGGAGGGGGGTGTTCTTCTCGTGTCCCTGCCAGGAATGTTAGGCGGGGAGACGAGGTACACCGGGCCAGTTTGGGAAGCTGTCCCAGCCTCAACTACATTCACCCAGTGTGCCGTCAGTGAAATGTAGCGTCCCTGTCCACATGCACTTGTCCACGCGTCGGTGGTCAAGTGGACCTTTGTGCAAAGCGCGGAACTAGGGGCCCGCCTGATGTTGAGTGACACGTGCTGGTGCAAGGCGGGGACGGCACACCGGGAGAAGTAGTGACGGCTAGGGACGGCATAGCGAGGTGCTGCAGTTGCCATCAGGTCCAGGAAGGCGGGATTTTCAACAAGCCGGAACGCCAACATCTCCTGGGCCAGCAGTTTAGCGATGTTGGCGTTCAAGGCTTGCGCGTGTGGGTGGTTAGCGGTGTATTTCTGCCGCCGCTCCAATGTCTGAGAGATGGTGGGTTGTTGTAAAGAAGCGCCTGATGGTGCCTTTGATGGTGCAGGAGAAGGAGATAAGACAGGAACAGGGGAGGATGAGGAAGAAGTCAACAAAGTGGCGGAGGCAGATGAAGTGGTGTCCTGGCTCGTCCTCTGGAGTGCATCCCCAGCACAGTCAGCAGTGGCAGTGGCAGAGGCAGTGGCGTGAACGGCAGGCGGCCTTTGTCCTGCCGTTGCTGCCTGCCACTGATTCCAGTGCTTGGATTCCAAATGACGGCGCATTGAAGTGGTGGACAGGTTGCTCTTCTCAGAGCCCCTAATCAATTTCGAGAGGCAAATTGTGCAGACAACACTATATCTGTCCTCGGCGCATTCCTTGAAAAAACTCCACACCTTCGAGAAACGTGCCCTCGAGGTGGGAGTTTTTCGGGGCTGGGTACGAACTGGAACATCTTGGGAGATTCCGGGTGTGGCCTGGCTTCGCCTAAGCTGCTGACCTCTGCCTCTAGCTACCCTTTTTGGTGCTGCATCTGCCTCAACATCCACACTACTTTCTCCGCTTGACATCCCCCCTGTCCAGGTCGGGTCAGTGTCCTCATCATCCACCACTTCCTCTTCCAACTCATGTCTCATCTCCTCCTCCCGCACAATGCGCAGGTCAACTGGATGCCCTGACGGCAACTGCATCACATCGTCGTCGATGAGGGTGGGTTGCTGGTCATCCACCACCAAATCGAATGGAGATGGAGGAGACTCTAGTGTTTGAGCATCTGGACACAGATGCTCCTCTGTTAGGTCCGTGGAATCGCGACATGGAGGGGCAGGTTGAGGGACAATGAAAGGAGCGGAGAACAGCTCTGGGGAGCAGGGACAGTTGGGGTTATTGTTCTGTGAAGCTTGGGAATTTTGGGAGGAAGGAGGACAAGACTGTTGGATAATAGGAGGAGAGGAGGCAGAGCCTGACTGGCTGCTGGACAATGTGCTGTAAGCGTTATCCGACAGCCATTGCAAGACCTGTTCCTGGTTCTCGGGCCTACTAAGGTTTGTACCCTGCAGTTTAGTCAATGTGGCAAGCAACCCTGGCACTGTGGAGTGGCGCAATGCTTGCTGCCCCACAGGAGTAGGCACGGGACGCCCTGTGGCTTCACTGCTACCTTGCTCCCCAGAACCATTCCCCGACCTCGCCCACGGCCTCGTCCACGTCCCTTTCCGGGAGCCTTGCGCATTTTGAATTCCCAGTCAGACAATGGCACTATATGGCAGTAGCAAGAAATGAGGGTATTTGTAACCCCAATATATTCTTTGAATTCTCAGTCAGAAACTGGCACTATATGGCAATAGCAAGAAATGAGGGTATTTGTAACCCCAATATATTCTTTGAATTCCCAGTCAGAAACTGGCACTATATGACAGTAGCAAGAAATGAGGGTATTTGTAACCCCAATATATTCTTTGAATTCCCAGTCAGAAACTGGCACTATATGGCAGTAGCAAGAAATGAGGGTATTTGTAACCCCAATATATTCTTTGAATTCCCAGTCAGAAACTGGCACTATATGGCAGTAGCAAGAAATGAGGGTATTTGTAACCCCAATATATTCTTTGAATTCCCAGTCAGAAACTGGCACTATATGTCAGTGGCAGGACTTGAAGGTATTTGTAACCCCAATATATTATTGGAATTCCCAGTCAGACAATGGCACTATATGGCAGTAGCAAGAAATGAGGGTATTTGTAACCCCAATATATTCTTGGAATTCCCAGTCAGACAATGGCACTATATGGCAGTGGCAGGACTTGAAGGTATTTGTAACCCCAATATATTCTTGGAATTCCCAGTCAGACAATGGCACTATATGGCAGTAGCAGGACTTGAAGGTATTTGTAACCCCAATATATTCTTGGAATTCCCAGTCAGACAATGGCAGTAGCAAAAATAGTGGGTGTATATAGCCCCAATTCTATTGCTAGGGGACTTGCAGGGTATTTCTGGGGTGAAGGTGGGGGGGCACACCGTTGGAACGGGGATCGGGGGTGTATATATAGGGTATACGGGAATACACTGTCAGTGTATTCCATTCAGGATCCGGGGAAAGCTGGGTTGCGGCGATTGAGCCCGTCAGTGCCACGTTACACTGACAAGCTTCTCCCTGGAATTTAGCTCTTATAAGAGCTGTTGGTTGTCTTCTCCTTCCTATCCTAGCCTGTTCCTGCCTACCCAGAATCTGATCCCTAGCTAAGTGGACTGAAGCCTCCGTTCTCGGTGAATTGCAAGCTCAGAATGACGCGAACCTGGGCGGCGCTGTTCTTTTAAATTAGAGGTCACATGTTTTCGGCAGCCAATGGGTTTTTCCTACTTTTTTCAACGTCACCGGTGTCGTAGCTCCTGTCCCAAGGTGGGAGGGGAATCGAGTAGTGGCGCACTTTACCACGCGGTGTTCGATTCGATTCGAACATGCCGAACAGCCTAATATCCGATCGAACATGAGTTCGATAGAACACTGTTCGCTCATCTCTAATTATGTCCCTTCCACAACCTGCTTTGTGCACATACGTTACTTTAGATTACAAGTATTACATTTCCATAGTTGGGAGAAATTGCGTAACAAATTTTGAGTGCATTTTCTCTTTTAGCCCCTTGAGGAAATTAAAAAATTGGGGCTAAAGGAACATCTTATTGTAAAATATGTCATGTTCCAAATTTAATGCCAAATTCTATGAAATACAAGTAGGGTCAAAATTATCATTATACCCATTGATTAATTTATTGAAGGGTATAGTTTTCAAAATAAGGTCATATTGTTGGGAGTTTCCACTGTTTTCAGACTCAGGGGCTCTGCAAATCAGACATGGTACTTGAAAATTATTCCAGCAAAATCTGCCCTTCAAAAATTGTTTTGTCCCTTCCGACTCTCACAATGTGAGCAGTTAACATCCATATATGGGACAGTTCTGTAGGCTATAGAAAATGCTTAACAAATTGTTAGTCCATTTTCTGCTTGTGGGGTTGGTTGAGGTTACTTAAAGTGAACTTTTTATGTCCTTGGGCACACACCGTTCTACTGTATATACCACTAGAAAGCCTAAGTCTTTCCCGTTATGTGCTCCGGGGCAGGAGATATCGGTGCTGTTACCGATCTCTCCCCACTGTTAGAAGAGCATTCTTGATAGTCTAGATGGGCTGTGAGAAAGTACTGACAGTACTTATCCATACCCCTTGTACTGTCAGAGGGGGTGTTCCATACCACCCAACGATGACGCTGAGCTGTGAAGAACACGCCCCAGTACTAGTCTATAAACAAGTACAGTTGGGGGGAGCATTCCTCACAGCTTAGCGACATTGTCATTAAAGGGTAAATAAAGTTTGATGTCAACATAAAGCATAAATATGGTATATTATATATGAACTTTTATGGAGAGCCAAAGAAAGAGGTCATATATTTAGAGCTGTGTCCTGAATGATTCTACTGGCTTTTGATTTCTGGTATTCTAGGTGAAGTAACCTATTCTATGTTTAATTAGAGCCTAGCCGGGCAGGTATTTATTTTTGTATTGTTTCTTTTTGTTGCTGCACTACTTTTTTTGAGTGAAAATAAACTCTACCTTTGTTTTGGACTAAAGAAACTGGACTTTTGTGTCTATGCCACCCCACCTAGTAACCCCAGACCCTGACAATGGGTAGTACAGTATTACTTCGTTTGTAATATGCATCAAACTTTAATCACCCCCTTTTTTTCCCCAAAAGGCAGGAATGAAAGGCAGATAATTTCATTAAGTTTCAAAACTGGATTTTCACATTTTCACCAAATTTACTATTTTTTCCATAATCAACCACAAAACATATTGACCAAAATTACCTTTAACATGAAGTACAAAACAATGAACTCAGTACATTGTTTTCATATTGAAAGAGGCAATGGTTGGGTTATTTTTTTATTTTCTGTTTATTGTACCAACAGAGTGGCATAAAAAAGCCACCAAAAATTGTCCCTTTGTGGGAGCAGATGCTGTAGCAATGAGTGACTATTACAAGATTTGAAGAAAAATTTGGGGCAAACTATGAGCATACCTGGCCTGCCAGCTGAAAAAGTTAAAATAGCTTCTGAAATGGAAAGGAATCTGACCATGAAAGCAACTCTTGGAAGACAGAAAATAATCTAGATTATCTTGCTGGCTATCCATGAATGGGACCAATTCTGCATCATCATAGTGTTGGTAGAGTGGCAATTTAAAAATTCTACAAATATTTGTGGCACACTATCAGAACGTACCTGGCCTGGCTGCTGAAAAACTTGGACTATCTTCCAAAACTGATTATCATGAGGTATAACTTCTTCTTCTCCTCCACCTTCTTCTCCTTCTTCTTCTTTTTCTTTTTCTTCTTCCTGCCCTGCACACATAAGGTGATGTGACCTCCACATTGCAATGTATTGTCCCTTAAGTGCAGCTCCATGTATTAATGGTGGAATGTACCTTTACTCACATGGACATTTACAGGAAGATGCCCACATGGCAATATCAAGCAGGGACAACTTTCCTTGACAAACAATAGCAGTTAGGTATTCTCCAATTAGATCATTACCATCAGCTGGCGAAACGCAGTGGATTCCGCTAATTGGCACAACTGCAACTTGGCCAGATGGAAGTTAAAAGTTGCAGGCCAGCGGAGATGTTCTAGCTCCCCATGCCTGAAATCTCTGATTGCAGGCATGATTGCAGTGAGCTCCGAGGTGCCGGTTGGTATGGTGACCGCTCTGAAGCAGAGCGGTGACATTATAGTTACAGACCCGGCATAAAGACACCGGGGTGATTTGACTATTAAAATTAAATTTAAAAAATTATATTATATATTATTACAATCTGCATACAGGTATGTTAAAAACTATATCTAATGGAAAACGAGGAAAAAGTCAAATATGATAACTTACGCTAGGTTCACACCTGCGTTTGGGGTCTCCGTTCTATGTTTTCCGTCTTCTGCATGCCAGAAGACGGAAAACATAGACCGGGTCCGGCCGTGAGCGGCGGTGAGCGTTTTAGGCTCTCCGCCGCGAAACCGGATTTTTTTTATCCGGACACAGAGTACTGCATGTCCGACTCTGTGTCCGGATTATAAAACCCGGTTTCGCGGCGGAGAGCGCAAAACGCTCACCACCGCTCACGGCCGGACAGCTTTCTCACCCATTCAAATGAATGGGTGAGAAAGTCTCCTGCAGGTTTCCGTCTCCTGCCTGTGTTTTAGGCAGGAAACGGAAACCTAAGTACGGAGTGCCGGGCCGCAGATGTGAACGAGCCCTTAGCCTTGTGTTTATTTTTATTCCATGAAAATTCTGTAACCTACCTAAAGTCTTTGGCCACATTCATCTAGTCACTTCAGCCACATTTCCAAATTCTGCTATTCATTCCAGTGACATTAGAGATTGGAATAGAGATGTTGGTGGCATTCATTAGATGATGCTTGGTATATAGATAACACATTATATGGATACCATATTATAAGCATACATCTGGCCATTGCATTGTGGTCACAGTTTTCTATTTTTTAGACAGTGTGTATAATGTTACATGCTGTACTATCCTTGCTGTCAGAAGTGAAAAATTTGTTGACAGAAAAACAACTCAAAAATCCAAATTCAATGCTCTGATGATACAAATATGGCTTTTTATTCACAATTGTATCATGAGTTATGTTATCACTACACATACACCATTTTTCTAAGTTTCTTCAGTATTTTAAAAGCATGAATGAAAAATAAATGTTGTTGATGTCTCCTTTATTGGTTTCTTCCTTGTAGAGTATGTATTACAGGACTTTTTTGTCTACCGATTTTAGGCAGATATTGATACAGAAACTCCAGAGAAAACGTGAACATAGCCTTTTAATTAATTCCATTGTGCTGTACATTTGAGGGTTTAAACACAATGAACAAAATACACAAAACAAGCACAATAGTAACAGTGACTAGCTGGTATGATGAGGCAGAAGCTGTTTGGCTGGCAGTTTGTTGGGAGTAAGGTTATTAAAGATAGGTGTTCCTGAAAATGTGGGTTTTTAGGGAAAAAGTGGATTAAGTGAGCGGCAGAGTTTAGTGTGGACTGGAAGGTATCGATAAGGATTTGCTGGGATGCCATGCAAAAAGGTTTTCAGTAGTCTAAGGTAGGAGATTATGTGGACATGGACTAACATATTTATAGTTTCAGGAAATGAATGTCCTTGAGTTGGAAACAGCAAGAGGTGTTGAGGGCTTGGATCTGAGGTTTGAAGGATAGGGTAGGGTCAAAGGTTATCCCAGTTCAACAGACTTTTGGTATTGGGGTAAGTGTGGTATCATTAACTTCAAGTTGAGGGAGAAGATAATGAACTCCATTTTCTCCATATTGAGTTTGAGAAAGCAGAAGTAGAGACAGAAAGGTATAGCTTCTAGACTCTCTGAACCACAAAGTGGTAATGTCTGGGCCAAGGGCCATAACAGTTGTATTGAAAACCATGGGATTATATGAGTTGGCCAAGGCCGAGGTTGTAGATGGTTTGGAGTAGGATGGGTCCCAGGGAAGTGCCTTCAAAGGAAACCTGCAGAAAGAGGGCATTGTGAGTGGAAGGAGCTGAATGCGCGGTTGGTGAGGTATGAATAGATCTAGGAGAGGGCCAAGTCTGTGATTTTAAGAGATATAAGAATTTATGACAAGAGGGAGTAGCCACCTATGTGAAAGGCAAAGAAGAGGTCTAGAAGGAGAACAGAGTTTTGCTTTGAAAGTTAGTAGGTCCTTTGTGACAGGTTAAAGGATGTCTTTTTAATGATAGGTGTGACAGTAATGTGTTTAAAGAGGACCTGTACAATTTTCCAATATACTTTCTGCATCAATTCCTCTCGGTTTTCTAGATCTCGGCTTGTTGTCATTCATTCTGTTACTTCTAGAGGACAAAACTCTGACCATGGTCATGTGATTTACGGTCCATGGTCATGTGATGAGCACAGGTGCCGCTTGTTACAGTCACAGCACAATAATCAGACATCTGCCTGGTAATCAGCCGTGCACCTGTGTGCTCATCACATGACCATGGACCGTAAATCACATGACTATGGTCAGAGTTTTATCCTCTAGAAGTAACAGAATGAATGACAGCAAGCCGAGATCTAGAAAACAGTGAGGAATTGATACAGAAAGTATATTGAAAAATTGCATATCTTTTTATTGTACATTTGTTTGTCAATATTGGTCTTAAAGTGGTCAACCCCTTTAAGTACAGTGGCTGTGGGGGATGTAGGTTGAGACTCTCTCTGATGGTATCAATTTTGTTTTTGAAAAAAGAGGCAAAGTTTTAAGCTGAGATAAGTGATGTCGGAGGGGGTACTGGGGGGACGGAGAAGCGAATTAAAGATATTAAATAACTATTTAGGGGTTGCAGGATAGGGAAGTTATGAGTGTGGTGAAGTACACCTGCTTTGCATAGATGAGTGCATACTTGAAATTGAGAACTGCCTGTTTATAACTGATGAACTGTTCCTTGGAGTTCCCTTATAATTGTTTGTGCTCTTACTCTACATAGATGACTGGCCGTAGAAGTCCTGAGACTTGCAGCAAGTCTGACAAAATGTTGAAGAAAGGCGTATATGACAAGGTAAACTGAGGGATCTATTTCATAATGCTGATGGTATTTCACATTCTGATGCATTTCGTTTTCTTAACTACTTCATTGTTGGCTGTTGTAGGCATACACAGATGAGCTAGTTGAACTGCACAGAAGACTGATGGCTCTAAGAGAGAGAAATGTCTTGCAACAGGTGAGTCCATGTACACAGGGTGTTAAAATCATCAAATTCCTTACGCCACTTTTGTGATGTAAAATAGTTGAAAATTGGTGAGTTGCAACTACTTAACACACAAGTGTCGATTTTGCATCAATCTTGCAACTTTTCCAAAAGAAACAGTGGACCACCATCCACACCATATTCATTATCATGTACTCAACAAAAGTGGCACAAATGATGTCTATATCTACAGGAGCCCCAGAGCGATTGCATATTTGAGCTTAGGCACAATGTCTACAGGAGGATACGCAGCCTCATCATGAATTAAACCAGCAGATAACAATATGCAGTCTTAAAGAGGACCTTTGACCACCTGGGGCAAATGCAGTTTTATATACCGCTAGAAAGCCGACAGTGCGCTGAATTCAGCACACTGTCGGCTTTCACGATCTATGCCCTGGTGAAGAGCTATCGATGCCGGTACCATAACTCTTCACCGCCAGAAGGGCATTTCTGACAGTCAGTCAGGAACGCCCTGCCTCACAGCAGCACCTATAGTGCTGTACTGTGAGAGCACTCTCAATATCACACACAATATCTCCCACAGTAACCCTTTCAGTAATACATGCTGAAAACCCTGCCATCCCCCTTTCTGTGTGGTCACTTGCTCATTACAACAAACTACATTGTGGCACATACTACACACATACATTCTCTTCTGTGAGATGGTTCTCTCCTGCTCTGAGACAGCCAACTTTTTCATTTTGATATTCTGAAAGCAAAGCTAAAATTTTGACTAATTTCTTCCTGTTGTATGACATTTGAGAAACCCTACAACCCAAAGAGAGCTTTCTTTTTCCTGGGGAGCCTTCGTAATGCTACTACTAAATATGACTACATAATAGACTCAGAATAATTTAACCCCTTAGTGACTGGCCTGTTTTGGACCTTAATGCCCAAGCCAAATTTTGGAAATTTGCCATGTGTTACAATAGTAATATTGCTATGACAGGCCTGGGAGCCTTCATTAGGCTCCCGGGTGTCATCCAGAACAGGTTGGCTCCTGCAACCTCTCCGCGCAGGACCGGCCTGCAACTTTAAAGGTATGGGGCCGGTGGGGACTGGCCCCAAGGCTAATTTTAAACTTTTTTTTTGGGGGGGGAGGGGACATCTTCGGAGGGCATCTCCGCTGTAACTCTTACAGCGGAGATGCCAGAGCTCATGCCTGCGATCTCTGAGCGGAGATGCTGGTTGCTGTGGCAGCCACTCTGCAGCAGAGCGGCACCATTATAATTACAGACCTGGCATCCGGACCCGGCATACAGACACCGGGATGCATGCAGGAAACCAGCGGCGGCAGGAGCTTGGCGATGCTGTTCATTTCAAACTGCAGAATTACTTATGGTACTTCTGCTAGCAGGCCAGGAACATAGATACACGCCGGGTGTGGGCCTGAGCTTACGTGGCCACATCACCCGGCGTGTGATGGAGTGGTGGTGGTGGTGGGGAGTCTGGAGAGTAAGGAAGCAGAGGCTGCGTTCCAGGCCTGCTAGCAGAAGTACCATAAGTACTTCTGCAGTTTGAAATTCCGGTGGCCACCAAGAAATTCCACCTTGACTCGAGTATAAGCCGAGGCGTACTTTTTCAGCACAAAAACTTATACTCGAGTATATACAGTGTGTGATATTTTTCTTGTACCAAGCTATGTTTACAGACATATGTGGCATAATGATAGAACCTCCCATTAAATGACCCGATTTGGAAAACTAGACCCCTTAAAGGGGTATTCCCATGAACATAATCATATCTATATTTGTAGATAATTAAAAGTTAAACATTTTTGCAAATATAACTAATTAAAAATTCTGCAGAGTTTTAAAGATTTCCTCGAACTTTCTTAGTGGTGGCAGTCTATTATCTTGATCGGTTGCCGATGGTTACGACCACTAATGCAGAAACTTTCTATGGTCTGGGACTTGTCAGGAACCCAGCTATGATTTTCTTATTGTCGCTGGGTTATCATACAGGGACATTACATGTATAAGAAGATATCCCGGCCACAATAAGGACATCATGGCTGATTTTCTGACCTTAGAAAGTTTCTGCATTAGTGGTCGTATCCATGGCAACCGATCAAGACAACAGACTGTCACCACTAAGAAAGTTAAAGAAAATCTTTAAAACTTTGCAGAATTTTTAATTACTTATATTTGCAAAAATGATTAACTTTTAATTATCTACAAATTTAAAAATAATAATGTAGATGGGAATACCCCTTTCAGGTATTCTTTGAGGGGTATAGTGAGCATTTTGATCAAACAGATATTGTTTTGCAGAAATTATTACTAATTACAAAAAAATTAATTTTCATTTTCTTAAAATGTGTCATTTTAAAGGCAGTTTTTTGCACATAACCCATCAAAAAGAAGAAACACCCCCCCCCCCCCAAATATATCACCCCCACTTCTCCTCTGTTAAAAAAAAAAATGTACATTTGTGGCCTTAGGGTGTATTCACACTACTGATACGCTGCCTGATTCTGAACGTTAAAACACGTTCAGAATCAGCGCGTATAAAGCAAATCCCATTCATTTCAATGGGAGCCGGCATACGAGCGTTCCCCATTGAAATGAATGGGCTGCTTTCTTCACTACGAGCACTCCCATTGAAGTGAATGGGAAGTGCTCGCATGTACGGATCGGAATAAGCTGAGCTAGCCGTACACGAAAATGAAATTTTCCCACAGATTTGCCATTTCAGTGCCCAATATGTTGTGCCCAACTTATGTCAGCAGAGATACACACTCCAAAAACTGTTAAGTGGGTATCCCGGACACAACAGCTTTTGAAATGTTCATCTCTGATACAGGTCGGGCACAATATATTATGCACTGAAATGATGTATTCCTGTTATTTTCACCGTTCACAATCATCTTCGTATTCATTTAATAACAAATAGCAGGAGGACCTGGCTTCGCACGGGTATATTTTATGTTTGTGTAGTGGCCCCATAAGAATTGTCCAATGTTGTACTGGTTTATTTTGTATGTTGTTTGTGTGTATGTCCATAAGTGTCATGTGATTATGTGTATCTCATTTTGGATATCAGTGAAAAACCTGTCATCAGTTGTTATGGATACCTGGAGTAAAGCTGCATCTAATCCTTCCCCGTGTAGTACTGTGTTTAGACGCAAGTATCTAATCCTTGTTGGTGTGGTACTGTGTGCAGATGCACATATCTAATCCTCCGGCATGTGGTACTGTGTGCAGATGCGCGAATCTGATCCTCCCGCGTGTGGTATTGTGTGAAGAGGCACATATCTAATTCTCCGGCAAGTGAAACTGTGTGCAGACATGCGTATCTAATCTTACGGCATGTAGTACTGTGTGCAGACGCAGGTATCTAATCCTCACCTATGTGGTATTGTGTGCAGTGGCGCATATCTAATCCTCCCCCGTGTGGTATTTTGAGCAGTGGTGTGTATCTAATCCTCCGGTGTGTTGTATTGTGTGAAGACGCATGTATCTAATCCTCTGGCGTGTAGAACTGTGTGAAGATGCGCATATCTAATCTTCTGGCGTGTGGTACTGTGTGCAGATGCACGCATCTAATCCTCTCCCGTGTGGTATTGTGTGCAGTGGTGTGTATCTAATCCTCCGGTGTGTGGTATTGTGTGAAGACGCATGTATATAATCCTCTGGCGTGTAGAATTGTGTGAAGATGCGCATATCTAATCCTCTGCCGTGTGGTACTGTGTGCAGATGCACGCATCTAATCCTCCCCTGTGTGGTATTGTGTGCAGTGGTGTGTATCTAATCCTCCGGTGTGTGGTATTGTGTGAAGACGCATGTATCTAATCCTCGTATTTAATCCACTTGACTTGTGTATCTAATCCTCTGGAGTGTGATACTGTGTGTCGATCTGTGTATCTAATCCTCTGATGTGTGTATCTCAGTTTGGATATCAGTGTTGGATTGTGCATGTGGAGTGACCGTGTGTATTGCAGTTGGAACATGAGTGAAAGACTTGCAGGTTTGTATTGGCTAAGGGGGGGGGGCATTGTGTTTGGAATGCTGCGTCTCAGCAACGGTATATCTGAGCGAGTTGGAGTCTCGTCTTAAACCTTCCCGGATACCTGAAGTATCTCTGCACCAAATTTGGTGAAGATCAGTTGAGTCGTTTGGTTTGCATTAGAGAACAGACAGACAGAAATTCATTTTTATAATATAGAGAGATAAGTTATAGCAATAATTGGGGGTTAAACATGCTCTCTGTACCCCTGGATAAATGCTTCAGGGGTGTAGTTTCCAAAATAAGGTCTATCAGGGGATTTCACTTTACTGACGTTTCAGCTCTGCAAAAGTGTCATGGCAGCCAAAAACCAAACCATCTAAGTCTTCGCTCCAAAAACCAAATAATCCTTCTTCCCTTCTGTGTCCGTCTGTGCCCCAATACCAGTTTATACCCACATATGACATTACGTATGTTATCCTGGGTACACCAGTGTCATACATGTAGCATAAACTTCAGTTTGGGCACACAGCAGGACGCAGAAGGGAAGGAGTGCTATGCAGCTTTTGGAGTACAGATTCAGATGTTACGTTTCGAATGCCATGTCATGTTTTTAGAGCCTATAGGGTATCAGAAAAGTGGATACCTCAAAGGAGAGACCTCATTTTGCAAACTGCACCTCTCAAAGAATTTATCAGGGGGTGTAGTGAGTATTAGTATCCCAGACGTGAATGCACAGTGGATGGTGAAGAGTGAGTATGTAAACTGTGCGGAGTACATTGCAAACACCAAATTCCCTACTATGTCCCAGTAGCTCCTATGATTAGGGGAGTCACAATGGGGGTCACTCCTGGTGTATTTTTCCTCATAAGCTGTAAATATGGAGTATCCCCTGATATATGCTCGCACAGCTTATATATTTCCCTTCCTGCCGCAGCCAGTTGTGTTCTAATGATTTGGCGATTTTGGGGGGGTTTGTCTTCACATTGTGCAAGCTGTATTTTCTTTATTTTTTTATATGGATATGACATGGCTTGTTTGCAGGATGAGATGCATTTTGTAATGATACCATTTTTGGGTGCCTACAACTTATTGAGTACATTTTATTTACTCTTTTTTGCTGGATTTTAAAAAAATTTAAATAAATTCTGGCATTGTGTTTTACCTTTAAAATTTTTCGCCATGCAGCGTACAGTATAAGTAACGTGTTACCTTTATTCTGTGGGTTGGTACAATTACGGCAATACCTCATTTATATTATTTTTTATGCAATACTAATTCTGCAGAACAAAAACACATTTGGGGGCATAAATCAATGGTTTTTGTATTGCCATCTTCTGAGAGGCGTATAGTATAGTATAAGGGTATGTTCACATGGAGTTTTTTGCAGGCTTAAAAATTCTGCTTCAGGACTTAAGAAACTTTTTTTTACACTTTGTTTTTATATCATGCGCATATTGACGCATTTTTTATGCATTTCTCAACATGGCTCTTGTCGCGGTTTTTTCTCCAGCACACTTTATGGATTTGGAAACATTTTTAAAGGATCTCTATCATTGGAAAAGTCATTTTTAGCCAAGTACATACTTGCATAGCCTTTAGAAAGACTATTCCACACATACCTTTTCTTCTGTATGTAAATTGCGTCAGTAGTTTTTGAATACGTCCGTTTATATTTATATGCTAATTAGCCTTCTCCATGCACCCCAGAAGTGTCTCTGTACACCCTCTATTCTCTATGAGTATAAGAGCAGAGAGGCTGCTGTGCCTCATCTCCCTGCTCTCATACACATATAGAATAGAGGGTGCACATAGACACTTACGGAGTGCACCGAGAAGGATAATTAGCACAGACTTATTAAAAAACTACTGAGAGAATTTACATACAAAAAGGTATGTGTGGAATAGCCTTTCTAAAGTCTATGCAAGTACTGTATGTGCTTGGCTAAAAATTACTTTTCCTAATGATAGAGCCCCTTTAAAAAACGTTCACGTTTTTTCTGCCTCCCATTGATTTCAATGGGTTTTTCAAGGTGTCATCCGCCTGAACATAGGTCATGCTGTTTTTTTTTTCCCTTCTAGCTGAAAAAATCAGCTAGAGGAAAAAAATGGTACTGATTCCCAAGGACATGAATAGGAAGAGGTTTTTGAGGTGGATTCTGCGTTTTTTTTCTGTTTATGTAAATGATACTCAGAGCACAGCCTCATCATCTCACGCAACGCTGTCTGTCTGTCTGTTATTCATGATGCCCTCTGCTTATTGTCCCTGCCTCCTCACTGATATTCTTATCTTTGAGATCAAAACTCCAAAATTTAATTTTAATGATAGAATCCCTTTAATTACTTTATGTAAATGAGCCCACTGAGCAGTCTGGGCGTTCCCCAAGGCCTGCGAGCATCCCCACGTCATACTTTTATTCACGTTCCACCATTGCTTGTGCTCTGTCTGACCCTCTGACCCCTCCTTTGTGTTCTTCCTGTCAGATCTAATTTGAATTTGCATTTGAATTCTCGGGCATGTGCAGTTCTGCTCCGTTCAGAGTGGTACTGCTCATGCCCGAGTGCCATTTTGTTGTAGCTCAGTATAGAATTCAGCATACTGAGCAGTATGCTGTTATATAGCTTGGTGAGCAGGATTGCAAAGTAATGGCGGGGAGAATTGAAATAAAGAAGGTAGTAGTAGTAGAATAACCTTTTTAAAGGCTATCCAGGAATGTCTTTCTCTCAAAACCACTGACACCAATGATAGAATCCCTTCAAAACCTATAATCAGCCACCTATTAAGGCCTTGGCAGAACTGACACAATCATATTCTGTGCCTTTAAATGAAAGATTATAATTAGAGATGAGCGAGTACTGTTCGGATCAGCCGAGCACCTGATACTTCCGCTTTGACGGCGGCCGGCCGCTTAACCCCCCACGTGCCGGCTACGTCCATTCATTTCTATGCGAGCGTGCTGTTCGGATCGGCTGATCCGAACAGTACTCGCTCATCTCTAATTATAATCTATGTTCAGAGGCTACATCTAAAGTTAAAAGAGGTTGATGCATTTTAAAAACATTTTAAAAAACTCAATCACAACAACAGACGAAACAAAACTGACAAGACAAAACTGGGGCCATTGTTACAATATAGGATGTCATATGTTAACCACATGAGGACCGCCGTACGTAAATTTACGGCCTCATGTGCTGGTACCTAAAGACCGGACTATTGCCGAAATACGTCCGGCCTTTAGGTACCTTTCTGGCGGGGGGAGGGGTGCGGGGGGGACAGGGGTTAGGTGTTACTAACACCTAACCCCTTCCTCCATAACGTCCAGTCGGAACTGAGTCCGACTGGAAGTTTTAACCCTTTCGATCGCGCCGTGAAACATCACGGCGCGATCGAAAGGCATCCGCCGACAATTGAAGTTGATCGGCACCCCCCGCGGCGAGATCGGAGGGTGCCGATAGCAGTAAAAGGTAGTCTGGGGTCTGGCCAGTGACCCCAGACTGCCCGGAGCCCCCACATACCTGGTGATCCTGCCAGGACCTTCTGATGTCAGGCTGTGCGTCTACACAGCCTGACATCCTGCTACGGAATGCCATGTGGGACACCTGCAGGCTGTGTCTCACATGGCATTCTATATCAGCAAAGTATTGCTGATTGAAGTGTCCTAAATGGACACATGAAAAAGTAAAAAAAAATGTAAAAAAAATAAAATGAAGTGTATGAAAAAAATTAATAAAGTTATAAAGCCCAAAAATCCCTTTTTCTCAATAGAAAATGAATTATATAAAAAAAGAACTCAAAAGTAATAAAAACAATGCATATTTGGTATTGTCGCGTCCGTAACAATCTGTACAATAAAACTGAAATAATATTTAATGTACACGGCGAACGCCGGAAAAAAAAAACGGAAAAAACTCGCCGGAAGTAATGATTTTTCGCCATCTCACCATACAAAATATGCTATAAAAAGTGATCAAAAAGTCATATGCATCCGACAACAGTACCAATAAAAAGCGCAGGTTGTCCCGCAAAAAATAAGCCCTCAACCAACTCTGTCAACCGAAAAATAAAAATGTTACGCCTCTTAGAAGATGCGATGCAAAAAACATTGATTTATGTCCCCAAATGTGTTTTTCCTCTGCAGAACTAGTAACACATAAAAAAATACTATAAATGAGGTATCGCCGTAACCGTACCGACCCGCAGAATAAAGGGAACATGTTACTTATACTGTACGCTGCATGGCGCAAAATTAAAAAAGTAAAACTCAATGCCAGGATTGATTTTTTTTTTTTAAATCCAGCAAAAAAGGGTTAATAAAATGTATTCAATAAGATGTAGACACCCAAAAATGGTGTCATTACGAAATGCATCTCATCCCGCAAAGAATAAGCCCTTATATGGCCGCGTCACCAGAAACATAAAGAAAATATAGCATCTCACAATGTGAAGACAAAAACCCTCAAAAATCGCCAAATTATTAGAACACAACTGGGTGCGTCATGTAGGGAATATATAAGCTGTGTGAGCGGATATCAGGGGACACCCCAGATTTACAGCTTATGAGGGAACAGACACCAGAAGTGACCCCTAAAGTGACCCCCAGAGTGACTCCCCCAATCATAGGAGCTACGGGGACATAGTAGGGAATTTGGTGTTTGCAATGTCCTCCGCACAGCTTATACATTCCCTCTTCGCCATCCGCTGTGCAGTCACGTCCGGGATACTAATACTCACTACACCCCCTGATAAATTCTTTGAGGGGTGCAGTTTTCAAAATGGGGTCACTCCTGGTACCCCATGGAATCCACTTTTCCGGTACCTTACAGGCTCTACAAACATGACATGGCGTCCAGATACCAAACATCTGAATCTGTACTCCAAAAGCCGCATAGCGCTCCTTCCCTTCTGCACCCTGCTGTACGTCCAAACTGCAGTTTATGACACATGTATGACACATGTATGACACTGGTGTACCCCCGGATAACGGACATAATGTCATATGTGGGTATAAACTGATACTAGGGCACAGCCGGACACAGAAGGGAAGAAGGGTCATTTGGTTTTTGGAGCACAGACGGTTTGGTTTTTGGATGCCATGACACTTTTGTAGAGCTGAAACGCCAGTAATTTGGAATCCCCTGATAAATTACCTTATTTTGGAAACTACACCCCTGAAGGATTTATCCAGGGGTACAGAGAGCATTTTTAACCCCCAAGTGTTGCTATAACTTTATATATATAACTATAACTGTAGTGGATTGTGAGAGGTGAAAATGACCATTTTTCCAGGAATACGTCCTTTCAGTGCGTAATATGTTGTGCCCACCTTGTATCAGAGATGAACGCTCTAAAAGCTGTTGTGCCTGGGATACCCGTTTAACAGTTTTTGGAGTGTCTCTGCTGACATAAGTCGGGCACAACATGTTGCACACTGAAATGGCAAATCTGTAAAATTTTCATTTTTAACTTCTCTATCAGTTGCGATTTCATTTCTGGAAACTAAATAAATGCAACACTCAAGGGTTAAAAATTCTCGCTACACCACTTGATAAATCCCATCAGTGGGGTAGTGTCCAAAATAGGGTGACATGTCTGCGGATTCCACTTTATTGGCAATTCAGGGGCTTTGCAAAAGTGGCAAAAAAAACCAAACTGTGCTCCAAAAACCAAAATAGCGCTCCTTCCCTTCTGTCCCCGGTTGTGCCCAAACAGCCGATTCTACCCACATATGGCATTAAGTACGTTATCCGGGGTACACCAGTGTCATACATGTGGGCATACACTGCTATTTGGGTACCCAGTAGGGTGCAGATGTGAAGGAGCAATATGTGCTTTTGGAGTGCAGATTTAGATTCTTCGTTTTTGGACACCACGTCACATTTGCAGAGACCCTAAAATTGCCCCTACAAAATGGGGTCACTTCTTGGTGAATTCCAGTTTACTGGAACCTCCAGGGCTCTGCAAAAACATCATGGCGCCCAGAGGGTCCCTCTAAATCTGTATCCCAAAAGCTAAAACGCACAGTGGTCCTTCCCTTCTGAGCCCTGCTGTGTGCCCAAGCAGCAGTTTACACCCACATATATAATTTTTTGACCCCCGGGATGGCCCACTTAATAGTTTTAGGAGTGCAGGTCTCTGACAACACAAAGTGGGTGCAACGTATTGGGCACCGAAATGGCATATTTTTAAAAATTTCAATTTTCATTTTGTACATTAATTTTTGGGAAGCATTTTAGGCTCAAAATGATAATACCCCTTGATACATTCCTTGACAGGTGTAGTTTCTAAAATGGGGTCACTTTTGAGGGGTTTCCATTGTATTGATACTTTAGGGGCTCTGCAAATGCGACATGGCACCTCAAAACTATTCCAGCAATATATGCCCTCCAAAATCCAAATAGCGCTCTTTCCATTCTGAGCCCCAGCATGTACCCATACAGCAGATTTTGGCCACATATGGGGTATTGCCGTGTTCAGAAGAAATTGTGTAACAAACTGTGGGGGGCTTTTAATTCTTAAACTATTTGCAAAATTAAAACTATGGCGCTAAATGGACGATTTATTGGGAAAAAAAGTAATTTTTCATTTTCACGTCCCAATGTTAATAAAATCTGTGAAACACCTGTGAGGCCAAAATACTCACTCTACCCCTAGACAAATTCTATGAGGGGTGTAGTTTCCAAAATGGGGTCACTTATAGGGGGTTTCCACTGTATTGGTACTTTAGGGGCTCTGCAAATGCGACATGGGACCTGAAAAATATTCCAGCAAAATCTGCCCTCCAAAAGCCAAATAGCCCTCTTTCCATTCTGAGCCCCGCCATGTTCCCATACAGCAGATTATGACCACATATGGGGCATTTCTGTGTTCAGCAGAATTTGTGTAACGAACTTTATGGAGCTTTTTCTCCTTTATCCTCTTGTGAAAATTAAAAATTTGGGGCTAAATTGACAGTTTGTTGGAAAAAAAGTAATTTTTCATTTTCATGGCCCAATGTTAATAAAATCTGTGAAACAGCTGTAGGGTCAAAATGCTCACTCTACCCTTTAATATGTTCTGTGGGGGGTATAGTTTCCCAAATGGGGTCACTTTTAGGGGGTTTCCACTGTATTGGTACTCTAGGGGCTCTGCTAATGCGACATGGCACCTAAAATTATTCCAGCAAAATCTGCCATCCAAAAGCCAAATAGCGCTCCTTCCATTCTGAGCCCCGCCATGTTCCCATACAGCAGATTATAGCCACATATGGGGTATTGCCGTGTTCAGGAGAAATTGTTTAACAAACTGTGGGGGCTTTTACTCCTTTAACCCCTTGTGAAAATGAAAACTTTGGAGATAAAGTGACATTTTAGTAATTTTTCATTTACACATCCCAATGTTAGTAAAATCTGTGAAACAACTGTAGGGTCTAAATGCTGACTATACCCCTTGATGAATTCTGTGAGGGGTGTGGATTCTAAAATGGGGTCACTTTTGGGGGGTTTCCATTGTTTTGGTACTCTAGGGTCTCTGCAAATAAGGCATGGCGCTGAAAATTATTCCAGCAAAATCTGCTGTTCAAACACCCAGTGTCGCTCCTTCCCTTCCATGCACTGCCGTGTGCCCAAAAATCAGTTTATACCCACATGTGGGGTATTTCTGTGCACGGGAGAAATTGCACAATAAACTGTCAGATGCATTTTCTCCTTCAACCCTTTGTGAATGTGTTAATTTTGGGTCTAAATGAATGTATTAGTGAAAAAAAATGAAATGTCTAAATTTCACTGCCATATTATTTTTATTCTTATGAAATGCTTAAAGGGTTAACAAACATCCCAAATGCTGTTTTGAATAATTTGAGGGGTGCAGTTTTGAAAATGGGGTAATTTATGGGGGTTTCTATTATACAGGCCTTTATAATTACTTTCAGAACTGAAGTGGTCCCTAAAAAATTGGTTTGGAGAATTTTCTTGTAAATCTGGAAAATTGCTGTTACACTTGTAAGCCTTGTGACGTCCAAAATAAATTAAAAGACAATCAAAATATGATGCCAATATAAAGCAGAGATATGGGAGATAATATTTATTCATGTATTTGGATGGTATGACTATCTGCCTGAAAAGCAGATAATTTCACATTTTGAAAATTGCAATTTTTTTCAAATTTCCATCAAATTTCCTAGTTTTTTTATAAATAAATGCAAAAATATTGATTAGTGTTTACCACTAACATGAAGTATAATGTGTTACAAGAAAACAATCTCAAATTCATTTGTGTAAGTTAAAGCGTCTCAAAGTTATTGCCATTTAAAGTGACACATGTCAGTTTTGAAAAAAGAGGCCTGGTCTTTAACATACTTTTGGGCCTGGTCCTTAACCGGTTAAACAATATATCATGATGACTATGCACAGGATAATTAGAGGATTTATTTTTTAAGTAAATATTTTCATTGAGCATACTACTACAGATTAATGCAATTTGTCTTTCTCTACCACTGTTCCCAAGATTGTCAACCTCATAGAAGAGACAGGCCACTTCAATGTCACAAACACGACCTTTGACTTTGACCTCTTCTCACTGGATGAGACAACAGTTCGTAAGCTGCAGAGCTATCTGGAAGCTGGAGCCACATGACACCCCTCAAAACTAACTTGTGAAGAAAGGAGAGAGAGGTGTAGAGATAACTGCCCCACAATGCACAACACCCTCCTTCCTTGAACTGTTAATATGGTCACTGCAGGGCACCATTGCCACTGACCAGCTGCTCATAGCAAATATGATCATTTTAAACCAGGATATTTCTATAAGGAGTTTATTTCTCAAGATTTTAATGCTCTGAGTGAATACAGTATTTTATCCTCTTTTGGGGTGGAAAGGTTTGCAGGAAGTATGTGTCTTTCAAAATACAGAGATGAATGGCGCCATGGGTGGTTTAGCTATGAACAATAAAAAGGTCACTGCATAGACAGTAATTTATATTTCCATTCATATTCTGTTTCTAGGAATGTTCACTCTATTTAGAGTTGTATCCGTTGAATTTCTGTGTCTGTATTTTAAGTGTGTAAAAAAAAACAAAACTAAAATAAACAAGAAAAAAAATTTGTGCTAAAACTTTAGGAGATCCTGCAAAAGATTTGGAATTATCTAGAACCACAGTAGTAGTGATTCCAATCATAATCTCTGGGAGATCTTTCTTTCTTTCTTTCTTTCTTTCTTTCTTTCTTTCTCTCTCTCTTTCTTTCTCTTTCTTTCTCATTCTTTCTCTCTCTCTCTCTTTCTTTCTCTTTCTTTCTCTCTCTCTCTCTCTCTCTCTCTCTCTCTCTCTCTCGTTGACATTTTGTATGTAGGTTAATGTTGTTCAAGAGATGATGGAAGAGAGAATACTGTATTTATGATGTGTTTAGGGACTGAGCACTGGCTTATTACTCTGATCTCTACTTCAGAAACATTAAGGAACATTGAATCTGTAAGAATATATACAGATATAATATATAAGAGGGCCTGTTTAGCCAGACTATTACACTTTGTTTTCATGATGATGGTTAATGTTAGAACAAGGATTTTTGTTTTGTTTCCTTATTTTGAATCATCTTTTCATTTTCATTTTGAGCATGAAATGGAAAACTTACCAGTTAGGGCTCGTTCACATCTGCACCCGTACTCTGTTCTGCAGGTTTACGTTTCCTGCACAAAACGGGCAGGAGACGGAAACCTGCCGGAATGTTTCAAGCCCATTCATTAGTTTTTTTTTTAAACCGGACACAGAGTCGGACATGCAGTACTCTGTGTCCGGTTTAAAAAGAAACGGTTTTGCCGCAGAATATATGGTGAGGGTACAAGCATCAATATATGCTGATAATTCTAGGGCTTGTAAGAGAATCAAAATATTGTGAATAATACTGATGAGTAGAAAGGAGTATTTATATAGGACACAGGGAGACTTAATAAAGGCTTCCTTATAATTGTGCAATCTGAAAAAAAAATATTTTGCAAGCCTCATCCAACCCTACTTGCAGATTGACTCTTGTATTGAGATTCATCCTGCATTTCCTATATTTCAAATGCAGAATAATCCGATAATAGCTGGAAATTAAAGAGGACCTTTCACCGATTTGGGCACAGGCAGTTCTATATACTGCTGGAAAGCTGACAGTGTGCTGAATTCAGCGCACTGTCGGCTTTCCCGATCTGTGCCCCAGGTAAAGAGCTATCGGTCCCAGTACCGTAGCTCTTTACAGTCAGAAGGGCGTTCCTGACAGTCAGGTACGTCCTTCTTCAAAGCAACGCCTATTGCGCTGTACTGTGTGAGCGGGGAGGAACGCCCCCTCCCTCTGCTCACAGTGCTCGTCCATAGACGAGTATTATCAGGAGGGGAGGGGGGAGTTCCTCCCTGCTCACACAGAACAGCGCGATAGGCGCTGCTGTGGAGAAGAACGTACCTGACTGACTGTCAGGAACGCCCTTCTGACTGTAAAGAGCTACGGTACTGGGACCTATAGCTCTTTACTCGGGGCACAGATCGGCCTGTGCCCAAATCGGTGAAAGGTCCTCTTTAAAGGTATAATGTTACATGCAATGACCCTGCCATGTGTTAAAGGGATTTTCTGGGTTAAACATGATGTACCGATGATGTACCCTATAGGTCACTAAAATGAGATCTGTTGGGGTCTAACACCCAGCACCCCTCTTGAAAAGCTGATAAAGAGAGAATGGAGCAGGAAGCAGACAGATCTGCTTGTGTATTGGCTAAACTGAGTCACTGCAGCTTAGGTCCTTTTCACATAAATGGGAGCTGATCTGCATCTGATTTAGCTTCTACACAGAGAGCAAAGCTACCGACTTCCTGCTCCATTCTCTGTGCATCACCTATTGATGAACAGAACAGAATATATATGAACAGAAAATCATGGAGGTGCTGGGTGTTGGACCCTCACCCATCTGATGTTGATGACCTATCCTTAAGACTGGTTCATCAATATTTATAGCATGGAAATCCCATTTAAGCCCCCCCTGGAGGTTTGTTTTTCTTATTATTTTATTTTTTAAGTATATATCATTTTTTTAAACTCCTTTTCCATGTTACACACATTCTAAACTAGCATCTGCCCATCCTAGGACCAAACTTAGCATTTGATGTAGTTGTTAAACCCACTTTTAGGTAACTTTTTATTGTATTATCTGCCTCTGTAGATAATTTGTATCACTGATAAATATGTTGGACTAGTGCTTGCCTTTTCTCCTTAATGGGTTTTTTTTTTCCTGAGCAAAGCAACGCTACAAGGGTTCCTGTATTTCCCCGTTGCTCTAGAATAGTTTCCACTGAAGGCAGCCTATTACTGCATTTTCATTCTTTGCATATCAATTGTGTTTGTGACGACAGATGTTTAGAGTTTGGGTCTTCCACACAGTATTTGATTCCCTCCATTTCATATCAGTATTTGTTGGCATCTGTATTCTCCATTATGAAATAAATTGTATCTTGTCTTTGGGAAGAAATTTCAGTAGCCTTAAAGGTATTAAAAGGCATTAAATAAGGAAAGGAAAGTTACAACTCTGTGTCAATGTTAGCAGTCTGGCCACGTCTCTCTACGGTTTCCAGTTTGAGATTAGGTGACATTGCTCTCATGAGATTTTTAGCAAATTTTGCATTTAAATGATTACTGCGTTATTTGAATACATTTTCATTACATTAAATTAGACTATGAACTCTATTTTCAGACTGTTTTACTGTCCATAAAGTATTTATTAATGTGTCAAGCAAAAGCAAAGAGTTTTTAAACTAAGCTCAGCGGTTTGAAACTGTATTGCTAATGATGCATAATTTGGTCTTGTATTATTTTTATTTTAATATTGGAAATCTTGCAAGAGTTTTTATAGGAAAAATAAAGATGAAGAAAATCTGTTGCATTGAGTTGTTTCCACTTCATTAAATGGTCATTGCTCAGATCAACAAAAGTTGCATCACTTTTATAAGAAACTTATCAAAATGAAGTTACTTTCTCCACTTTGAAAGATGAACACAGAAGAGGATCAGATCTATGTTGCCCACAGATTTCAATGGATGGGCCAAGTGAAAAAGCAGGGACACATATAGACATGCAGGTGCAGCTAATGCTAGGTTCACACTAGCATTTGTCTCTCCATCATTTGGGTCCACATGAGAACTCTCCTACGGAGCCGTCAACGCAGATGTGAACCTATCCTTATAAAAGCTTTCTTTCTCACCCTAGATGGATGTACACATCAGTAATATGTAATGTTCTCATTGCTGATTCTACGTGTGAAAGAGTTAGGGACAGCATTTCCTGCTTTATTTATGTGGGACACTTCATAGCAGCTAGTCTGCACCCATTAGCTCAGGGGAAATGGAAAATTAGAGAGAAAAATTGCTAAACAATGTAGAATGCTCCTCCCTAAGTAAAGAAAGTTTGCCAAGAAAGCAATGCCAGCTAAGACAGGGTACCCCTGAAATTGAGATCCCTGAGAAGAGACACCATTTTAATAACTTTAACCCTTAAGACTTTTTTAGGAGTATAGTAACCATTTTGATCCCACAGGTGTTTCCAAATGGTACTGTGCAGCAGAAGATGCAGAGTGAGTATTGCAACTGTCCACAGCATATGCCGCTGAAGATATAAACCCCACAAATTGCAATGTCAATAGGATAGGGTACTATTAATAATAATAATAATACTATTATTATTCCTGGGCAATAGCAGGGCTCAGAATGGGAAAAAAAAACATACATTTCGCAGCAGAAAAGCATTCCAGTTAAGACATATATACAGTGATCTGAGGTATCATTATATTAAGACCTCCCAGAAGTTGACTCCATTATAAAACTTCACTCTTTAACCCCTTCCCGACATCCGCCGTACTATTACGGCAGATGCCGGGTGTTTAAACATGGCGGCCACCATAGCCACTGGGTGTCTTCTTTTTTATACAGTAGACCCCCAGCACTAATGCCCACAATCAGTGCCCTCACCGATCGTGGGCATTAACCCCTCCAGTACATCAGTCAAAGCTGACCGAGGCGCCATTTTCCTGGTGGCATGTGGGGAAATATCTTTATTTTTCCCAGTGATCACCAGATATTTCTCTGGGTCCAGATATAAACTCTGGGTCCGGGATCCCGTTGCCATGACAGCCTTGTGGAGACTCCCTGGCCTGTCATTCACTGTTTTCTATTTTCAGTAGAATCTATGGAAAACTGCAGTAGATCTATGTAGCCTGCAATAGAATCTCCGGTATTTTTCAATGCATTGCAAAGCATAAGCATTGTAATGTATTGCATTAGTGATTAGATCCACTGGGGTTCAAGACCCCCTAGGGGTTCTGATAAATGCATTAAAAAAATTTACATTCCCATCTTGATTTTTCCCACCCAATTTGGGGCACATAAGTGGCGAACATGGACAGCGGTTCCATAAAGATATTTCTACAATGGTCAACAGATATCAAGGCCGTTGGAATCCCAACATGATGGGGGACTACTGCTTTTTTTTTTTTTGCAATGCGAAAAAAAACAAAAAAAAAAAACGCAAAAGCAGATGCCTGAAGCACTTTTAACAGTACTGGGCCTTGCTCAAGTAAGACTTTTAAACTGAAAAACGAGACTTTTTGAAATTTTGTTACTCCATTATATTTTCATACACTGATTACTGGGAAAACTTTGATGTAGATCAGGTAATTGTTAGAGTAAAACTCGTTCTGTTCAAAATTATTCAATGCTTTCCAAGTGTTTAATTCATTTAGACATACTTATGCATAGCAAAATTTCCTGATGTGTTACAATTCTGACTTTGGATTTGGAATCCGCACACTTGATTTGGTATAGGGCAAATAGATTTTGCCCAGTAGCAGACGAAAAGTTTTTTTTTTTTTTGTTGTGTGGTGTAATTTTTTAGCCATCCATCCGGGTATTTTTAGATACTTCCCATTTTTCTTCCTTCTAGGTATTGTAAGTTCCTGTTGCATTAATGATTTCTAGAGATGAGCGAATAGCATTTGATCAAATCAAATATCAGGCTGTTCAAGATATTCGATTCCAATCGAATACCACGCTGCAAACTCAGTAAAAATTTGTTTCCCCTCCCACCTTCCCTGGCGCTTTTTTTACACCAATAACTGTGCAAGGGAGGTGGGATAGGAAGTAGGAAAATGTAGGCATTGAAAAAAAAAAAAATCTGAAAAAGTAATTGGCTGGCTAAATCAGGTGACCTCCAATTTATACGAATAGTGGATTTCAGATTCGGTTCATATGTGACTGTGAACTAGACCGGGATAGATGTACTGGCAGGGTTAGCTAGGAATTAGCTTTATTTAGGTAGAAATCTTACTCAAACAGCTCTTTGGGGCTCTATATTCCTTGACTTCCAAGTGCTGCGACCTTGAAAGCCCGAGATACATGCAAGAGTACAGTCAATGCATTCCTATGGGAAAATCAGCTCCCGCATAATGCAAGCTGCCAGCGATCCCGAGTAGTATATGGTGCGCTGTCATGATGTGTTTGCATTGAACTTACTCTCGCATTTATCTCGGGCTGGCAAGGTCTCATCAGTTTCAAACTTCACCTGCAAGCACATCTCGTGGCAGCCCATTATATGCTAGTCGGGATCCCTTGCAGCTTGCGTTATGCGGGAGCTGACTTTTTCTATTAGGAATGCATTTACCAGCGTTGATTGGCCGAATGTACAGTATTCGGCCAATCAACGCTGGTTCTGCTGGAGGTTCGTCTGTGAGGAGGCGGAGTCTAAGATCGGTCCACAGCAGTCTCCATTGTGGTCCGATCTCAGGTGTAGCAGAGTTGAGCGCATAGCACCGCTACATCTCAGGTGTAGCAGAGTTGAGCGCACAGCTCTGCTACATCTCAGGTGTAGCAGAGTTGAGCTCACAGCTCTACTACATCTCAGGTGTAGCAGAGTTGAGCGCACAGCTCTGTTACATCTCAGGTGTAGCAGAGTTGAGCGCACAGCTGTGCTACATCTCAGGTGTAGTAGAGCTGTGAGCTCAACTCTGCTACACCTGAGATGATCTTAGACCGCCTCCTCACAGACGAGCCTCCGGCAGAACCAGCGTTGATTGGCCCCGAATACTGTACATTCGGGCAATCAACACTGGTCAATGCATTCCTATGAGAAAAAGTCAGCTCCCGCATAACGCGAGCTGCCAGGGATCCCGACTAGCATAGCATGCCACGATATGTGCTTGCAGGTGAAGTTTGAAAGTCATGAGACCTTGCCAGCCGGAGCTAAATGTGAGAGTAAGTTCAATGCAAACATATCGTGACAGCGCACCATATGCCAATCGGGATCACTGGCAGCTTGCGTTATGCGGGAGCTGACTCTGCTACACCTGAGATCGGACCACAATGGAGACTGCTGATCTTAGACCCCGCTTCCTCACAGATGAGCCTCCGGCAGAACCAGCGTTGATTGGCCGAATGCTGTACACTGTATAGCATTCGGCCAATCAATGCTGGTCAATGAATTCCTATGGGAAAAAGTCAGCTCCCGCATTATTAGTGGCATGTTACATGCCCCCATGTTTTCCCCTGCTGTACCAGTTGCATTCCAGAGGTATTGTCATCATTTGCTGAGGTGTTATAGTGGACTTGGTGACCCTCTTGAGTCAAATAGTGGTTTCCCCTTAAATGAAGCTTTTTTTCCCCATAGACTATAATGGGATTCGATATTTGTTTGAATAGTCGAATATTGAGGGGCTATTCGAATTGAATATCAAATATTTCACCGATCGCTCATCTCTAATGATTTGCTACAAAAAATTTCCCACACTTCCAGTGCATTTTTGTGCCTTTTTAATAATATGCCAAGGAATTTTACTAACTCTTGCCCTTAAACCATTAAAATTTGCCCTGCTAAAATCGAGCCTTGAAGTCTATGATCTCTCAGGTTGTCTTCTTCCCACAATCCCAAATTCAAGTATAGCTTAATCACAATGTCCATACTACAGTGAGGCCCTTAACCATATCCTCTCTATTAGTTAGGACTAAATCCAAAATTGATGTTCCTCTCGTGTTTTCACCTAACATCTGGAAAAAGCCGAAAATTTTGGGGGGGCCTGAAACATAGCAGCGATCCACAGCAATTACAAGTTCATATAGCTGGAAAAAGCCTTAAATTTTGCGGGGGCCTGAAACATAGCAGCAATCCATAGCAATTACAAGTTCATATACGTGGAAGGACCTTGATTTTTTATTTTTTTTTTTGCTGGGGGGGAGGGGGCTGAAAAATAGCAATTATAAGTTCATATAGCTGGAAAAAGCCTTGAATTTTGGGGGGGCCTGAAAAATAGCATCAATCCACAACAATTACAACTTCATATAGCTGGAAAAAGCCTTGAATTTTGGGGGGCCTGAAAAATAGCATGAATCCGCAGCAATTACATGTTCATATAGCTGGAAAAAGCCTTTAATTTTTTTGGGGGGGGGCTTAAAAATAGCCAGAATCCACAGCAGTAACTAGTTCATATAGAGCTGGAAAAAGCCCTGAATTTGGGGGGGGGGGGGGGCTGAAACATAGCAGAAAACCTCAGCAATTACAAGTTCATATAGCTGGAAAAAGCCTTTTAATTTTGGGGGGGCCTGAAACATATCCAGAATCCACAGCAATTACAAGTTCATATAGCTGGAGAAAGCCTTGAATTTTGGGGGGGCCTGAAAAATAGCATCAATACACAGCTATTACAAGTTCATATAGCTGGAAATAGCCTTTTAATTTTGGGGGGGCCTGAAACATATCCAGAATCCACAGCAATTACAAGTTCATATAGCTGGAGAAAGCCTTGAATTTTGGGGGGGCCTGAAACATAGCAGAAATCCACAGCAATTACAATTTCATATAGCCTGAAAATGCCTTGAATTTTGAGGGTAGGGGACCTGAAACATAGCATCAATCCAGAGCAATCACAAGTTCATATAGCTGGAAAAAGCCTTGAATTTTGGGGGGGGCCTTAAAAATAGCCGGAATCTACAGCAGTGACTAGTTCATATAGAGCTGAAAAAGCCCTGAATTTTTTTTTTTTTTTTTTTTTTTTTTGGGGGGGGGGGGGGGAGCTGAAACATAGCAGAAAACCAAAGCAATTACAAGTTCATATAGCTGGAAAAAGCCTTGAATTTTGGGGGTGCCTGAAACATTGCAAAAATTCACAGCAATTACAAGTTCATATAGCCTGAAAATGCCTTGAATTTTGGGGGGAGGGGGCCTGAAACATAGCATCAATCCACAGCAATCACAAGTTCATAGAGCTGGAAAAAGCCTTGAATTTTAGGGGAGCCTGAAAAATAGCATAAATCCACAGCAATTACAAGTTCATATAGCTGGAAAAAGCCTTGAATTTGGGGGGGGGGGCTGAAACATAGCAGCATTCCACAGCAATTACAAGTTCATATAGCTGGAAAAAGCCTTGAATTTTAGGGGTGCCTGAAAAATAGCATAAATCCACAGCAATTACAAGTTCATATAGCTGGAAAAAGCCTTGAATTTGGGGGGGGGGAGGGGGCTGAAACATAGCAGCATTCCACAGCAATTACAAGTTCATATAGCTGGAAAAAGCCTTGAATTTTAGGGGGGCCTGAAAAATAGCATAAATCCACAGCAATTACAAGTTCATATAGCTGGAAAAAGCCTTAAATTTGGGGGGGGAGGGGGGGGGGCTGAAACATAGCAGCATTCCACAGCAATTACAAGTTCATATAGCTGGAAAAAGCCTTGAATTTTAGGGGGGGCCTGAAAAATAGCATAAATCCACAGCAATTACAAGTTCATATAGCTGGAAAAAGCCTTGAGTTTGGGGGGGGGGGGCTGAAACATAGCAGCATTCCACAGCAATTACAAGTTCATATAGCTGGAAAAAGCCTTGAATTTTAGGGGGGCCTGAAAAATAGCATAAATCCACAGCAATTACAAGTTCATATAGCTGGAAAAAGCCTTGAATTTGGGGGGGGGGGGCTGAAACATAGCAGCATTCCACAGCAATTACAAGTTCATATAGCTGGAAAAAGCCTTGAATTGGGGGGGGGGGGGCTGAAACATAGCAGCAATCCACCGCAGTGACTTTATATAGAGCTCGAAAAAGCCTTGAATTTTGGGGGGGCCTTAGACAGCATCAATCCACAGCAATTACAAGTTCATGTAGAGCTGGAAAAAGCCTTGAATTTTTTTTGGGGGGGGCCTGAAATATAGCATTAATCCACAGCAATTACAAATTCATACAGCTTGAAAAAGCCTTGAATTTTTTTTTTTTGGGGGGGGCCTGAAAAATAGCATCAATACACAGCTATTACAAGTTCATATAGCTGGAAATAGCCTTTTAATTTTGGGGGGGCCTGAAACATATCCAGAATCCACAGCCATTACAAGTTCATATAGCTGGAGAAAGCCTTGAATTTTGGGGGGGCCTGAAACATAGCAGAAATCCACAGCAATTACAAAATCATATAGCTGAAAAAAGCCTTGAATTTTGTGTGGGGCCAGAAACAACAGCAATCCACAGCAATTACAAGTTTATATAGCTGGAAAAAGCCTTGAATTTTGGGGGGACCTGAAACATATCAGCAATCCACAGCAATTACAAGTTCATACAGCTTGAAAATGCCTTCAATTTTGGGGGGCCTGAAAAATAGCATCAATACACAGCAATTACAAGTTCATATAGCTGGAGAAAGCCTTGAATTTTGGGGGGCCTGAAACATATCAGCAATCCACAGCAATTACAAGTTCATATAGCTGGAAAAAGCCTTGAATTTTGGGGGGGCCTGAAAAATAGCCGGAATCCACAGCAGTGACTAGTTCATATAGAGCTGGAAAAAGCCCTGAATTTTTTTTGGGGGGGATGAAACATAGCAGAAAACCACAGCAATTACAAATTCATATAGCTGGAAAAAGCCTTGAATTTTTTTCGGGGGGGCCTGAAACATAGCATTAATCCACAGCAATTACAAGTTCATACAGCTTTAAAAAGCCTTGAATTTTGAGGGGGCCTGAAAAATAGCATCAATACACAGCTATTAACAAGTTCTTTTAGCTGGAAAAAGCCTTGAATTTTGTGGGGGGTACCGAAACAGCAGAAATCCACAGCAATTACAAGTTCATATAGCTGGAAAAAGCCTTGAATTTGGTGGGGGGGGCTGAAACATAGCAGCAATCCGCAGCAATTAAAAGTTCATATAGCTGGAAAAAGCCAAAAAATTTTTGGGGGCCTGAAACACAGCAGCGATCCACAGCAATTGCAAGTTCATATAGCTGGAAAAGCCTTTAATTTGGGGGGGGGGGCCTGAAAAATAGGATCAAACCATAGCAACTACAGGTTCATATACCTGGAAAGACCTTGTTTTTTTTTCTTTTTGCGGGGGGGGAGGGGGGGGGGCTGAAAAATAGCATCAATCCATAGCAATTACAAGTTCATATAGCTGGTAAAAGCCTTGAGTTTTTGGGGGGCCTTAAAAATAGCCGGAATCTACAGCAGTGACTAGTTCATATAGAGCTGGAAAAAGCCCTGAATTATTATTTTTTTTTTTGGGGGGGGGGGGAGCCGAAACAGCAGAAAACCACAGCAATTACAAGTTCATATAGCTGGAAAAATCCTTGAATTTTGGGGGTGCCTGAAACATTGCAGCAATTCACAGCAATTACAAGTTCATATAGCCTGAAAATGCCTTGAATTTTGGGGGGAGGGGGCCTGAAACATAGCATCAATCCACAGCAATCACAAGTTCATAGAGCTGGAAAAAGCCTTGAATTTTTTTAGGGCCTGAAACATAGCAGCAATCCACAGCTATTACAAGTTCATATAGCTGGAAAAAGCCTTGAATTTTAGGGGGGCCTGAAAAATAGCATCAATACACAGCTATTAACAAGTTCTTTTAGCTGGAAAAAGCCTTGAATTTTGTGGGGGTACCGAAACAGCAGAAATCCACAGCAATTACAAGTTCATATAGCTGGAAAAAGCCTTGAATTTGGGGGGGGGGGGGGCTGAAACATAGCAGCAATCCGCAGCAATTAAAAGTTCATATAGCTGGAAAAAGCCAAAAAATTTTTGGGGGCCTGAAACATAGCAGCGATCCACAGCAATTGCAAGTTCATATAGCTGGAAAAGCCTTTAATTTGGAAGGGGGGGGGGGCCTGAAAAATAGGATCAAACCATAGCAACTACAGGTTCATATACCTGGAAAGACCTTGTTTTTTTTTTCTTTTTGCGGGGGGGAGGGGGGGGGGGGCTGAAAAATAGCATCAGTCCATAGCAATTACAAGTTCATATAGCTGGTAAAAGCCTTGAGTTTTTGGGGGGCCTTAAAAATAGCCGGAATCTACAGCAGTGACTAGTTCATATAGAGCTGGAAAAAGCCCTGAATTTTAGGGGGGCCTGAAAAATAGCATAAATCCACAGCAATTACAAGTTCATATAGCTGGAAAAAGCCTTGAATTTTAGGGGGGCCTGAAAAATAGCATAAATCCACAGCAATTACAAGTTCATATAGCTGGAAAAAGCCTTGAATTTGGGGGGGGGGGGGGCTGAAACATAGCAGCAATCCACCGCAATGACTTTATATAGAGCTTGAAAAAGCCTTGAATTTTGGGGGGGGGGCCTTAGACAACATCAATCCACAGCAATTACAAGTTCATAGAGCTTGAAAAAGCCTTATATTTTTTTTTTTTTTTTTTGGGGGGGGGGGGGGGTCTGAACAATAGCATCAATCCACAGCAATTATAAGTTTATATAGCTGGAAATAGCCTTGAATTTTGTGGGGGCATGAAACATAGCCAGAATCCACAGCATACAAGTTCATATAGCTGGAAAAAGCCTAAAACTTTTTTTGGGGGGCCTGAAAAATAGCCGGAATCCACAGCAGTGACTAGTTCATATACAGCTCGAAAAAAACCTGAATTGGGGGGTCTGAAACATAGCAGAAATCCACAGCAATTACAAGTCCATATAGCTGGAAAACCTTAAATTTTGCGGGGGCCTGAAACATAGTAGCAATCCACAGCAATTACAAGTTTATATAGCTGGAAAAAGCCTTGAATTTTTGGGGGCCCTGAAACATATCAGCAATCCACAGCAATTACAAGTTTATACAGCTTGAAAATGCCTTCAATTTTGGGGGGCCTGAAAAATAGCATCAATCCACAGCAATTACAAGTTCATATAGCTGAATTAAGCCTGGATTTTTGGGAGGGCCTGAAACATAGCAGCAATCCACAGCAATTACAAGTTCATATAGCTGGAAAAGGCCTTGAGTTTTTGGGGGGCCTTAAACATAGCAGCAATCCACAGCAATTACAAGTTCATATAGCTGAACTAAGCCTGATTTTTTCGGAGGGCCTGAAACATAGCAGCAATCCACAGCAATTACAACTTCATATAGCTGGTAAAAGCCTTGAATTTTGGGGGGCTTGAAAAATAGCATCAATCCACAGCATTTACAAGTTCATATAGCTGGAAAAAGTCTTGAATTTTGGGGGGGCCTTAAGAATAGCCGGAATCTACAGCAGTGACTAGTTCATATAGAGCTGGAAAAAGCCCTGAATTTTTTTTTTCTTTGGGGGGGGGGTGAGCTGAAACATAGCAGAAAACCACAGCAATTACAAGTTCATATAGCTGGAAAAAGCCTTGAATTTTGGGGGTGCCTGAAACATTGCAGCAATTCACAGCAATTACAAGTTCATATAGCCTTAAAATGCCTTGAATTTTGGGGGGAGGGGGCCGGAAACATAGCATCAATCCACAGCAATCACAAGTTCATAGAGCTGGAAAAAGCCTTGTTTTTTTTTTTTTTTGGGGGGGGGGGCCTTAAAAATAGCCAGAATCCACAGCAGTAGCTTGTTCATATAGAGCTGGAAAAAGCCTTGAATTTTAGGGGGGTCTGAAACAGCAGCAATCCACAGCAATTACAAGTTCATATAGCTGGAGAAAGCCTTGAATTTTGGGGGGGCCTGAAACATAGCAGAAATCCACAGCAATTACAAGTTCATATAGCTGGAAAAAGCCTTGTTTTTTTTGGGGGGGGGCCTTAAAAATAGCCAGAATCCACAGCAGTAGCTTGTTCATATAGAGCTAGAAAAAGCCTTGAATTTTAGGGGGGGCTGAAACATAGCAGCAATCCACAGCAATTACAAGTTTATATAGATGGAAAAAGCCATGAATTTTGGGGGGGCCTGAAAATAGCATCAATCTACAGCAATTACAAGTTGATATAGCTGGAAAAAGCCTTGAATTTGGGGGGAGAGGGGCTTAAACATAGCATTAATCCACAGCAATTACAAGTTCATACAGCTTGAAAAAGCCTTGAATTTTGTGGGGGCCTGAAAAATAGCATTAATACACATTTATTACAAGTTCTTATAGCTGGAAAAAGACTTGAATATTGTGGGGGCCTGAAACATAGCATTAATCCACAGCAATTACAAATTCATACAGCTTTAAAAAGCCTTGAATTTTGGGGGGGCCTTAAAAATAGCATCAATACACAGCTATTACAAGTTCATATAGCTGGAAAAAGCCTTGAATTTGGGGGGAGAGGGGGCTTAAACATAGCATTAATCCACAGCAATTACAAGTTCATACAGCTTGAAAAAGCCTTGAATTTTGTGGGGGCCTGAAAAATAGCATTAATACACATTTATTACAAGTTCTTATAGCTGGAAAAAGACTTGAATTTTGTGGGGGCCTGAAACATAGCAGCAATCAACAGCAATTAAAAGTACATATAGCTGGAAAAAGCCTAAATTTTTTTTTTTTTGGGGGGGGCCTGAAAAATAGCAGGAATCCACAGCAGTGACTAGATCATATAAAGCTAGAAAAAACCCTGAATTGGGGGGTCACGAAACATAGCAGAAATCCACAGCAATTACAAGTTCATATATCTGGAAAAAGCCTTGATTTTTTTGGGGGGGGGCCTGAAACATAGCAGCGATCCACAGCAATTACAAGTTCATATAGCTGGAAAAGCCCTTAATTTGGGGGGGGGGGGCTGAAAAATGGGATCAATCCATAGCAATTACAGGTTCATATACCTGGAAAGACCTTGATTTTTTTTCTTTTTGCGGGGGGGGGGGGGGGGGCTGAAAAATAGCATCAGTCCATAGCAATTACAAGTTCATATAGCTGGTAAAAGCCTTGAATTTTGGGGGGGCCTGAAAATAGCATCAATCCACAGCAATTACAAATTCATATAGCTGGAAAAAGCCTTGGTTTGTTTGTTTTTTTTTTTGGGGGGGGGGGCCTTAAAAATAGCCGGAATCTACAGCAGTGACTAGTTCATATAGAGCTGGAAAAAGCCCTGCATTTTTTTTTTTTTGGGGGGGGGGGAGCTGAAACATAGCAGAAAACCACAGCAATTACAACTTCATTTAGCTGGAAAAAGCCTAAAATTTTGGGGAGGCCTGAAACATAGCAGCGATCCACAGCAATTACAAGTTCATATAGCTGGAGAAAGCCTGATTTTTCGGAGGGCCTGAAACATAGCAGCAATCCACAGCAATTACAACTTCATATAGCTGGTAAAAGCCTTGAATTTTGGGGGGGCTTGAAAAATAGCATCAATCCACAGCATTTACAAGTTCATATAGCTGGAAAAAGTCTTGAATTTTGGGGGGGCCTTAACAATAGCCGGAATCTACAGCAGTGACTAGTTCATATAGAGCTGGAAAAAGCCCAGAATTTTTTTTTTTCTTTGGGGGGGGGGAGCTCAAACATAGCAGAAAACCACAGCAATTACAAGTTCATATAGCTGGAAAAAGCCTTGAATTTTGGGGGTGCCTGAAACATTGCAGCAATTCACAGCAATTACAAGTTCATATAGCCTTAAAATGCCTTGAATTTTGGGGGTAGGGGGCCGGAAACATAGCATCAATCCACAGCAATCACAAGTTCATAGAGCTGGAAAAAGCCTTCAATTTTTTGGGGGCCTTAAAAATAGCATCAATCCACAGCAATTACAACTTCATATAGCTGGAAAAAGCCTTGTTTTTTTTGTTTTGTTTTTTGGGGGGGGGCCTTAAAAATAGCCAGAATCCACAGCAGTAGCTTGTTCATATAGAGCTGGAAAAAGCCTTGAATTTTAGGGGGGTCTGAAACAGCAGCAATCCACAGCAATTACAAGTTCATATAGCTGGAGAAATCCTTGAATTTTGGGGGGCCTGAAACATAGCAGAAATCCACAGCAATTACAAGTTCATATAGCTGGAAAAAGCCTTGTTTTTCTTTTTTTTTTTGGGGGGGGGGCCTTAAAAATAGCCAGAATCCACAGCAGTAGCTTGTTCATATAGAGCGAGAAAAAGCCTTGAATTTTAGGGGGGAGCTGAAACATAGCAGCAATCCACAGCAATTACAAGTTTATATAGATGGAAAAAGCCATGAATTTTGGGGGGGCCTGAAAATAGCATCAATCTACAGCAATTACAAGTTGATATAGCTGGAAAAAGCCTTGAAATTTTTCGGGGGGGCCTGAAACATAGCATTAATCCAGGGGCCTGAAACATAGCATTAATCCACAGCAATTACAAATTCATACAGCTTTAAAAAGCCTTGAATTTTGGGGGGGCCTTAAAAATAGCATCAATACACAGCTATTACAAGTTCATATAGCTGGAAAAAGCCTTGAATTTGGGGGGGCGGGGGGGAGGGGCTTAAACATAGCATTAATCCACAGCAATTACAAGTTCATACAGCTTGAAAAAGCCTTGAATTTTGTGGGGGCCTGAAAAATAGCATCAATACACAGCTATTACAAGTTCTTATAGCTGGAAAAAGACTTGAATTTTGTGGGGGCCTGAAACATAGCAGCAATCAACAGCAATTAAAAGTACATATAGCTGGAAAAAGCCTAAAAAATTTTTTTTGGGGGGGGGGCCTGAAAAATAGCAGGAATCCACAGCAGTGACTAGATCATATAAAGCTGGAAAAAAACCCTGAATTGGGGGGTCACGAAACATAGCAAAAATCCACAGCAATTACAAGTTCATATATCTGGAAAAAGCCTTGAATTTGGGGGGGGGGGGCCTGAAACATAGCAGCGATCCATAGCAATTACAGGTTCATATACCTGGAAAGACCTTGATTTTTTTTCTTTTTGCGGGGGGGGGGGGGGGGCTGAAAAAAAGCATCAGTCCATAGCAGTTACAAGTTCATATAGCTGGTAAAAGCCTTGAATTTTGGGGGGGCTTGAAAAATAGCATCAATCCACAGCAATTACAAATTCATATAGCTGGAAAAAGCCTTGTTTTCTTTTTTTTTTTTTTTTTTTTGGGGGGGGGGGCCTTAAAAATAGCCGGAATCTACAGCAGTGACTAGTTCATATAGAGCTGGAAAAAGCCCTGCATTTTTTTTTTTTTTGGGGGGGGGGAGCTGAAACATAGCAGAAAACCACAGCAATTACAACTTCATATAGCTGGAAAAAGCCTAAAATTTTGGGGAAGCCTGAAACATAGCAGCGATCCACAGCAATTACAAGTTCATATAGCTGAAAAAAGCCTTGAATTTTGCGGGGGCCTGAAACATAGCAGCAATCCACAGCAATTACAAGTTCATATAGCTGGAGAAAGCCTTGAATTTTGGGGGGGGCTGAAACATAGCAGCAATCCACAGCAATTACAAGTTCATATAGCTGGTAAAAGCCTTGAATTTTGGGGGGGCTTGAAAAATAGCATCAATCCACAGCATTTACAAGTTCATATAGCTGGAAAAAGTCTTGAATTTTGGGGGGGGCCTTAACAATAGCCGGAATCTACAGCAGTGACTAGTTCATATAGAGCTGGAAAAAGCCCAGAATTTTTTTTTTTTCTTTGGGGGGGGGGGAGCTGAAACATAGCAGAAAACCACAGCAATTACAAGTTCATATAGCTGGAAAAAGCCTTGAATTTTGGGGGTGCCTGAAACATTGCAGCAATTCACAGCAATTACAAGTTCATATAGCCTTAAAATGCCTTGAATTTTGGGGGGGAGGGGGGCCGGAAACATAGCATCAATCCACAGCAATCACAAGTTCATAGAGCTGGAAAAAGCCTTCAATTTTTTGGGGGCCTTAAAAATAGCATCAATCCACAGCAATTACAACTTCATATAGCTGGAAAAAGCCTTGTTTTTTTTGTTTTGTTTTTTTTTTGGGGGGGCCTTAAAAATAGCCAGAATCCACAGCAGTAGCTTGTTCATATAGAGCTGGAAAAAGCCTTGAATTTTAGGGGGGTCTGAAACAGCAGCAATCCACAGCAATTATAAGTTCATATAGCTGGAGAAATCCTTGAATTTTGGGGGGCCTGAAACATAGCAGAAATCCACAGCAATTACAAGTTCATATAGCTGGAAAAAGCCTTGTTTTTTCTTTTTTTTTGGGGGGGGGGCCTTAAAAATAGCCAGAATCCACAGCAGTAGCTTGTTCATATAGAGCGAGAAAAAGCCTTGAATTTTAGGGGGGGGCTGAAACATAGCAGCAATCCACAGCAATTACAAGTTTATATAGATGGAAAAAGCCATGAATTTTGGGGGCGGGCCTGAAAATAGCATCAATCTACAGCAATTACAAGTTGATATAGCTATAATCCACAGCAATTACAAATTCATACAGCTTTAAAAAGCCTTGAATTTTGGGGGGGCCTTAAAAATAGCATCAATACACAGCTATTACAAGTTCATATAGCTGGAAAAAGCCTTGAATTTGGGGGGGCGGGGGGGAGGGGCTTAAACATAGCATTAATCCACAGCAATTACAAGTTCATACAGCTTGAAAAAGCCTTGAATTTTGTGGGGGCCTGAAAAATAGCATCAATACACAGCTATTACAAGTTCTTATAGCTGGAAAAAGACTTGAATTTTGTGGGGGCCTGAAACATAGCAGCAATCAACAGCAATTAAAAGTACATATAGCTGGAAAAAGCCTAAAAATTTTTTTTTTTTGGGGGGGGGGCCTGAAAAATAGCAGGAATCCACAGCAGTGACTAGATCATATAAAGCTGGAAAAAACCCTGAATTGGGGGGTCACGAAACATAGCAAAAATCCACAGCAATTACAAGTTCATATATCTGGAAAAAGCCTTGAATTTGGGGGGGGGGGGCCTGAAACATAGCAGCGATCCATAGCAATTACAGGTTCATATACCTGGAAAGACCTTGATTTTTTTTCTTTTTGCGGGGGGGGGGGGCTGAAAAATAGCATCAGTCCATAGCAGTTACAAGTTTATATAGCTGGTAAAAGCCTTGAATTTTGGGGGGGCTTGAAAAATAGCATCAATCCACAGCAATTACAAATTCATATAGCTGGAAAAAGCCTTTTTTTTTTTTTTTTTTTGGGGGGGGGGGGGGGGCCTTAAAAATAGCCGGAATCTACAGCAGTGACTAGTTCATATAGAGCTGGACAAAGCCCTGCATTTTATTTTTTTTTTGGGGGGGGGGAGCTGAAACATAGCAGAAAACCACAGCAATTACAACTTCATATAGCTGGAAAAAGCCTAAAATTTTGGGGAAGCCTGAAACATAGCAGCGATCCACAGCAATTACAAGTTCATATAGCTGAAAAAAGCCTTGAATTTTGCGGGGGCCTGAAACATAGCAGCAATCCACAGCAATTACAAGTTCATATAGCTGGAGAAAGCCTTGAATTTTGGGGGGGCTTGAAAAATAGCATCAATCCACAGCATTTACAAGTTCATATAGCTGGAAAAAGTCTTGAATTTTGGGGGGGCCTTAACAATAGCCGGAATCTACAGCAGTGACTAGTTCATATAGAGCTGGAAAAAGCCCTGAAGTTTTTTTTTTTTCTTTGGGGGGGGGGAGCTGAAACATAGCAGAAAACCACAGCAATTACAAGTTCATATAGCTGGAAAAAGCCTTGAATTTTGGGGGGGCCTGAAACATAGCAGAAATCCACAGCAATTACAAGTTCATATAGCTGGAAAAAGCCTTGAATTTTGGGGGGGCCTGAAAAATAGATGGAATCCACAGCAGTGACTAGTTCATATAAAGATCGAAAAAACCCTGAATTGGGGGGGTCTGAAACATAGCAGAAATCCACAACAATTACAAGTTCATATAGCTGGAAAACCTTGAATTTTGCGGGGGCCTGAAACATATCAGCAATCCACAGCAATTACAACTTCATATAAATGGAAATAGCCTTGAATTTTGTGTGGGGCCAGAAACATAGCAGCAATCCACAGCAATTACAAGTTTATATAGCTGGAAAAAGCCTTGAATTTGGGGGGGGAGGCTGAAACATATCAGCAATCCACAGCAATTACAAGTTCATACAGCTTGAAAATGCCTTCAATTTTGGGGGGGCCTGAAAAATAGCATCAATCCACAGCAATTAGAAGTTCCTATAGCTGGAAAAAGCCTTGAATTTTGGGGGGGCCTGAAACATAACATCAGTCCGCAGCAATTACAATTTCATATAGCTGGAAAAAGCCTTGAATTTTGGGGGGACCTGAAAAATAGCCGGAATCCACAGCAGTGACTAGTTCATATAGAGCTGGAAAAAGCCCTGAATTTGGGGGGGGGGGCTGAAACATAGCAGAAAACCACAGCAATCACAAGTTCATATAGCTGGTTAAGCCTTTAATTGGGGGGGGGCCTGAAAAATAGGATCAATCCATGGCAATTACAGGTTCATATACCTGGAAAGACCTTGATTTTTTTTCTTTTTGCGGGGGGGGGGGGGGGGGCTGAAAAATAGCATCAGTCCATGGCAAATACAAGTTCATATAGCTGGTAAAAGCCTTGAATTTCGGAGGGGCCTGAAAAATAGCATCAATCCACAGCAATCACAAGTTCATAGAGCTGGAAAAAGCCTTGAATTTTGGGGGTGCCTGAAACATTGCAGCAATTCACAGCAATTACAAGTTCATATAGCCTTAAAATGCCTTGAATTTTGGGGGGAGGAGGCCGGAAACATAGCATCAATCCACAGCAATCACAAGTTCATAGAGCTGGAAAAAGCCTTCAATTTTTTGGGGGCCTTAAAAATAGCATCTATCCACAGCAATTACAACTTCATATAGCTGGCAAAAGCCTTGTTTTTTTGTTGTTTTTTTTTGGGGGGGGCCTTAAAAATAGCCAGAATCCACAGCAGTAGCTTGTTCATATAGAGCTGGAAAATTCCTTGAATTTTAGGGGGGTCTGAAACAGCAGCAATCCACAGCAATTACAAGTTCATATAGCTGGAGAAATCCTTGAATTTTGGGGGGGCCTGAAACATAGCAGCAATCCACAGCAATTACAAGTTCATATAGCTGGATAAAGCCTTTTTTTTTTTTTTTGGGGGGGGGGGCCTTAAAAATAGCCAGAATCCACAGCAGTAGCTTGTTCATATAGAGCGAGAAAAAGCCTTGAATTTTAGGGGGGGGCTGAAACATAGCAGCAATCCACAGCAATTACAAGTTTATATAGATGGAAAAAGCCATGAATTTTGGGGGGGCCTGAAAATAGCATCAATCTACAGCAATTACAAGTTGATATAGCTGGAAAAAGCCTTGAAATTTTTCGGGGGGGCCTGAAACATAGCATTAATCCACAGCAATTACAAGTTCATACAGCTTGAAAAAGCCTTGAATTTTGTGGGGGCCTGAAACATAGCAGCAATCAACAGCAATTAGAAGTACATATAGCTGGAAAAAGCCTAAAAATTTTTTTTTTTGGGGGGGGGGCCTGAAAAATAGCAGGAATCCACAGCAGTGACTAGATCATATAAAGCTGGAAAAAACCCTGAATTGGGGGGTCACGAAACATAGCAAAAATCCACAGCAATTACAAGTTCATATATCTGGAAAAAGCCTTGAATTTGGGGGGGGGGGGGGCTGAAACATAGCAGCGATCCACAGCAATTACAAGTTCATATAGCTGGAAAAGCCCTTAATTTGGGGGGGGGGCTGAAAAATAGGATCAATCCATAGCAATTACAGGTTCATATACCTGGAAAGACCTTGATTTTTTTTCTTTTTGCGGGGGGGGGGGGGGGGGGGCTGAAAAATAGCATCAGTCCATAGCAATTACAAGTTCATATAGCTGGTAAAAGCCTTGAATTTTGGGGGGGCCTGAAAAATAGCATCAATCCACAGCAATTACAAATTCATATAGCTGGAAAAAGCCTTGTTATTTTTTTTTTTTTTTTTTTGGGGGGGGGGCCTTAAAAATAGCCGGAATCTACAGCAGTGACTAGTTCATATAGAGCTGGAAAAAGCCCTGCATTTTTTTATTTTTTTTGGTTGGGGGGGGAGCTGAAACATAGCAGAAAACCACAGCAATTACAACTTCATATAGCTGGAAAAAGCCTAAAATTTTGGGGAAGCCTGAAACATAGCAGCGATCCACAGCAATTACAAGTTCATATAGCTGAAAAAAGCCATGAATTTTGCGGGGGCCTGAAACATAGCAGCAATCCACAGCAATTACAAGTTCATATAGCTGGAGAAAGCCTTGAATTTTGGGGGGGGGCTGAAACATAGCAGCAATCCACAGCAATTACAAGTTCATATAGCTGGTAAAAGCCTTGAATTTTGGGGGGGCTTGAAAAATAGCATCAATCCACAGCATTTACAAGTTCATATAGCTGGAAAAAGTCTTGAATTTTGGGGGGGCCTTAACAATAGCCGGAATCTACAGCAGTGACTAGTTCATATAGAGCTGGAAAAAGCCCTGAATTTTATTTTTTTTTTCTTTGGGGGGGGGGGAGCTGAAACATAGCAGAAAACCACAGCAATTACAATTTCATATAGCTGGAAAAAGCCTTGAATTTTGGGGGTGCCTGAAACATTGCAGCAATTCACAGCAATTACAAGTTTATATAGCCTTAAAATGCCTTGAATTTTGGGGGTAGGGGGCCGGAAACATAGCATCAATCCACAGCAATCACAAGTTCATAGAGCTGGAAAAAGCCTTCAATTTTTTTGGGGCTTTAAAAATAGCATCAATCCACAGCAATTACAACTTCATATAGCTGGAAAAAGCCTTGTTTTTTTTTTGTTTTTTTTTTTTTGGGGGGGGCCTTAAAAATAGCCAGAATCCACAGCAGTAGCTTGTTCATATAGAGCTGGAAAAAGCCTTGAATTTTAGGGGGGTCTGAAACATAGCAGCAATCCACAGCAATTACAAGTTCATATAGCTGGAGAAAGCCTTGAATTTTGGGGGGGCCTGAAACATAGCAGAAATCCACAGCAATTACAAGTTCATATAGCTGGAAAAAGCCTTGAATTTTGGGGGGGCCTGAAAAATAGATGGAATCCACAGCAGTGACTAGTTCATATAAAGATCGAAAAAACCCTGAATTGGGGGGGTCTGAAACATAGCAGAAATCCACAACAATTACAAGTTCATATAGCTGAAAAACCTTGAATTTTGCGGGGGCCTGAAACATATCAGCAATCCACAGCAATTACAACTTCATATAAATGGAAATAGCCTTGAATTTTGTGTGGGGCCAGAAACATAGCAGCAATCCACAGCAATTACAAGTTTATATAGCTGGAAAAAGCCTTGAATTTGGGGGGGGGGCTGAAACATCAGCAATCCACAGCAATTACAAGTTCATACAGCTTGAAAATGCCTTCAATTTTGGGGGGGGCCTGAAAAATAACATCAATCCACAGCAATTAGAAGTTCCTATAGCTGGAAAAAGCCTTGAATTTTGGGGGGGCCTGAAACATAACATCAGTCCGCAGCAATTACAATTTCATATAGCTGGAAAAAGCCTTGAATTTTGGGGGGGCCTGAAAAATAGCCGGAATCCACAGCAGTGACTAGTTCATATAGAGCTGGAAAAAGCCCTGAATTTGGGGGGGGGGCTGAAACATAGCAGAAAACCACAGCAATCACAAGTTCATATAGCTGGTTAAGCCTTTAATTGGGGGGGGCCTGAAAAATAGGATCAATCCATGGCAATTACAGGTTCATATACCTGGAAAGACCTTGATTTTTTTTCTTTTTGCGGGGGGGGGGGCTGAAAAATAGCATCAGTCCATAGCAAATACAAGTTCATATAGCTGGTAAAAGCCTTGAATTTCGGAGGGGCCTGAAAAATAGCATCAATCCACAGCAATCACAAGTTCATAGAGCTGGAAAAAGCCTTGAATTTTTTGGGGGCCTTAAAAATAGCCGGAATCTACAGCAGTGACTAGTTCATATAGAGCTGGAAAAAGCCCTGAATTTTTTTTTTGTTTTGGGGGGGAGCTGAAACATAGCAGAAAACCACAGCAATTACAAGTTCATATAGCTGGAAAAAGCCTTGAATTTTGGGGGTGCCTGAAACATTGCAGCAATTCACAGCAATTACAAGTTCATATAGCCTGAAAATGCCTTGAATTTTGGGGGGAGGGGGCCTGAAACATAGCATCAATCCACAGCAATTACAAGTTCATAGAGCTGGAAAAAACCTTGAATTTTATTAGGGCCTGAAACATAGCAGCAATCCACAGCAATTACAAGTTCATATAGCTGGAAAAAGCCTTGAATTTTAGGGGGGCCTGAAAAATAGCATAAATCCACAGCAATTACAAGTTCATATAGCTGGAAAAAGCCTTGAATTTGGGGGGGGGAGGGGGTTGAAACATAGCAGCAATCCTCCGCAGTGACTTTATATAGAGCTGGAAAAAGCCTTGAATTTTGGGGGGCCTTAGACAGCATCA
>NC_134265.1:214460649-214463709 GCF_031893055.1 Leptodactylus fuscus
AGCCTTGAATTTGGGGGGGGGGGCCTGAAAAATAGGATCAATCCTTAGCAATTACAAGTTCATATACCTGGAAAGACCTTGATTTTTTTTTTTTTTTTGCAGGGGGGGGGGGGGGCCTGAAAAATAGCATCAAAACACAGCAATTACAAGTTCATATAGCTGGAAAAAGCCTTGAATTTTGGAAGGGCCTGAAAAATAGCCGGAATCCACAGCAGTGACTAGTTCATATAGAGCTGGAAAAAGCCCTGAATTATTTTTTTTTTGGGGGGGGGGGGGCTGAAACACAGCAGAAAACCACAGCAATTACAAGTTCATATAGCTGGAAAAAGCCTAAAATTTTAGGGAGTCCTGAAACATAGCAGCGATCCACAGCAATTACAAGTTCATATAGCCGGAAAAAGCCTTGAATTTTGCGGGGGGCCTGAAACATAGCAGAAATCCACAGCAATTACAAGTTCATATAGCTGGAGAAAGCCTTGAATTTTGGGGGGAGCCTGAAACATAGCAGCAATCCACAGCAATTACAAGTTCATATAGCTGGAAAAAGCCTTTAATTTTTTGCGGGGGCCTGAAACAGCAGCAATCCACAGCAATTACAAGTTCATATAGTTGGAAAAGCCATGAATTTGGGGCGGGGGCCTGAAAAATAGGATCAATCCATAGCAATTATAAGTTCATATAGCTGGGCCTGAAACATAGCAGCAATCCACAGCAATTACAAGTTCATATAGCTGGAAAAAGCTTTGAATTTTTGGGGGGCCTTAAAAATAGCATCAATCCACAGCAATTACAACTTCATATAGCTGGAAAAAGCCTTGAATTTTGGGGGGCCTTAAAATAGCATGAATCCGCAGCGATTACAAGTTCATATAGCTGGAAAAAGCCTTGAACTTTGGGGGGGGCTGAAATATAGCAGCAATCCACAGCAATTACAAGTTCATATAGCTGGAAAAAGCCTTGAATTTTAGGGGGGCCTGAAAAATAGCATAAATCCACAGCAATTACAAGTTCATATAGCTGGAAAAAGCCTTGAATTTGGGGGGGGGAGGGGGTTGAAACATAGCAGCAATCCTCCGCAGTGACTTTATATAGAGCTGGAAAAAGCCTTGAATTTTGGGGGGCCTTAGACAGCATCAATACACAGCAAGTACAAGTTCATATAGCTGGAAAAAGCCTTGAATTTTGCGGGGGGCCTGAAACATAGCAGCAATCCACAGCAATTACAAATTCATATAGCTTGAAAAAGCCTTGAAATCTGGGGGGGCCTGAAAAATATCTGGAATCCACAGCAGTGACTAGTTCATATAGAGCTGGAAAAAGCCCTGAATTTGGGGGGGGGGGGTGTTTAAACATAGCAGAAAACCACAGCAATTACAAGTTCATATAGCTGGAAAAAGCCTAAAATATTTGGGGGGGGGCCTGAAATATAGCCGGAATCCACAGCAGTGACTATTTCATATAAAGCTCGAAAAAAAACCTGAATTGGGGGGTCTGAAACATAGCAGAAATCCACAGCAATTACAAGTTCATATAGCTGGAAAACCTTGAATTTTGCGGGGGCCTGAAACATAGCATCAGTCCACAGCAATTACAAGTTCATATAGCTGGAAAATGCCTTGAATTTTGTGTGGGGCCAGAAACATAGCATTAATCCACAGCAATTACAAGTTCATACAGCTTAAAAATGCCTTCAATTTTGGGGGGGCCTGAAACATAGCATCAATACACAGCAGTTACAAGTTCATATAGCTGGAGAAAGCCTTGAATTTTGGGGGGGGGGGGGCCTGAAACATAGCAGCAATCCACAGCAATTACAAGTTCATATAGCTGGAAAAAGCCTTAAATTTTTGGGGGGACTGAAACATAGCAGCAATCTACAGCAATTATAAGTTCATATAGCTGGAAAAAGCCTTGAATTTTTTGGGGGGCTGAAAAATAGCCGGAACCCACAGCAGTGACTAGTTCATATAGAGCTGCAAAAAGCCCTGAATTTGGGGGGGGGGGGGGTGTTTAAACATAGCAGAAAATCCGCAGCAATTACAAGTTCCAAAACGCTGGAAAAAGTCTTGAATTGTTTTTTTTGGTTTTTTTTGATTTTTTTTTTTTTGGGGGGGGGGCTTAAAAATAGCCAGAATCCACGGCAGTAACTAGTTCATATAGAGCTGGAAAAAGCCTTGAATTTTAGGGGGGGGGGGGGGGGGGGCTGAAACATAGCAGCAATCCACAGCAATTACAAGTTCATATAGCTGGAAAAAGCCTTGAATTTTGGGGGGCGGGGGGGCTTAAACATAGCAGCAATTCACAGCAATTATAAGTTCATACAGCTTGAAAAAGCCTTGAATTTTGCTGGGGCCTGAAAAATATCCAGAATCCCCAGCAATTACAAGTTCGTATAGCTGGAGAAAGCCTTGAATTTTGGGGGGGGCCTGAAACATAGCAGAAATCCACAGCAATTACAATTTCATCTAACTGGAAAAATCCTTGAATTTTGGGGGACCCTAAAACATAGCAGCAATCCACAGCAATTACAAGTTCGTATAGCTGGAGAAAGCCTTGAATTTTGGGGGGGCCTGAAACATAGCAGAAATCCACAGCAATTACAAGTTCATCTAACTGGAAAAATCCTTGAATTTTGGGGGACCCTAAAACATAGCAGCAATCCACAGCAATTACAAGTTCATATAGCTGGAAAAAGCCGAAAATTTTTTGGGGGGGCTGAAACATAGCAGTGATCCACAGCAATTACAAGTTCATATAGCTGGAAAAAGCCTTGAATTTTGGGGGGCCTGAAACATAGCAGCAATCCACAGCAATTACAAGTTCATATAGAAGCAGCAAATTGAAGTAGTCCTCAGCACGCCGGATGATACGTTTTTTTAAAAATGTTTCCAAATTTTATTGTGGAGACATGCTCCAAGTAAAAAAAAATAAAAAATAATATATATATATATGTATATATATATATATATATATATATATATATTTATATATATATATATATATATGTATATATATAGTTCTTGGAAAAGCAGCCGATGGATATGTCCTTGTGCAGACGGA